>NC_056448.1:29957846-29975346 GCF_018296145.1 Oncorhynchus tshawytscha
GCCTACACAGCTCTTCACATAGGCCTCACATACACAGAGCCTGGCCTACACAGCCCTACACAGAGCCCTGGCCTACACAGCCCTACACAGAGCCCTGGCCTACACAGCTCTTCACATAGCCCTGGCCTACACAGCCCTAAACAGAGCCCTGGCTTACACAGCCCTAAACCGAGCCCTGGCTTACACAGACCTTCACAGAGCCCTGGCCTACACAGCCCTACACAGAGTTGTGTGTGTTGTGAGAGGTGTGTGTGTGGTGAGAGGTGAAGACAGCAACTGGTTGAGTGGGCAGCTGACTGAAGGTGCTCAGAGGAGAACACAACTGATAGAAAGAGGGAGAGAGAAAGAGAGAGAAAAGGAAAGAAAGAGAGAGGGGAGTGAAGGAGAGAGAGGAGAGGGAAGGAATGAGGAAGATGGAGAGAAAGAATTAGATAGAGACAAAGGAAGGCACAAAATAAGAGAGGATATGTCAGAGAGAAAGGAAGACAAAATAAGAGAGAAAGCACTGAATCCCCATATATCCATTCCAAGCCACCCTCAACTGTCTACAATCGCTCTCCCATTTTTCTCTTCTACTCCTTGTTGTCCTCCCCTATGGGTGGTCTGGTCTCCTAACCACTTCCACATCAATTAGAGAGTGTGTATGTGGGTGTTGACTTTACAAGGGCACAGAGTGCGAGGCACCTCTCCATATGCCAAGGAACATGACGTGCACCTCTTACATCTCACCTCCTGTCCTAACAGGCGTACATTTCGACTACACACACGCGCACACACACACACACACACACACACACACACAGTATGTAGTCATGTGGCGAAAAATAATGAAATCAATTCCAGTGGTGATGCATGGTCATAAACTACATGGACAAAAGTATGTGAACACCCCTTTCAAATGAGTGGATTCAGATATTTCAGCCTCACCCGTTGCTGACAGGTGTATAAAATTGAGCACACAGCCATGCAATCTCCATAGACAAACACTGGCAGTAGGATGGCCCATACTGAGGAGCTCAGTGACTTTCAACCTGGCACCGTCATAGGATGCCACCTTTCTAACAAGTCAGTTCATCAAATTTCTGCCCTGCTAGAGCTGCCCTGGTCAACTCAAAGGGCTGTTATTGTGAAGTGGAAACGGCTTAGCCACGAAGTGGTAGGCCTCACAAGCTCACAGAACGGTACCACGTGCTGAAACACGTAGCGCGTAAAATTTGTCTGTCCTTGGTTGCAACACTCACTACCGAGTTCAAAACTGCCTATATAAGCAAAGTCATTACAAGAACTGTTCGTGGGGAGCTTCATGAAATGAGTTCCCATGGCAGAGCAGCCGCACACAAGCCTAACATCACCATGCGCAATGCCAAGCGTTGGCTGGAGTGGTGTAAAGCTCGCCGCCATTGGACTCTGGGGCAGTGGAAATGCGTTCTCTGGAGTGATGAAAAACGCTTCACAATCTGGCAGTCCGACGGACAAATCTGGGTTTGGCGGATGCCAGGAGAACGCTACCTGCCCCAATGCATAATGCCAACTGTAAAGGTTGGTGGAAGAGGAATAATGGTCTGGGGCTGTTTTTCATGGTTCGGGCCCCTTAGTTCCAGTGAAGGGAAATCTTAACACTATAGCATACTAGACAATTTTGTTTGTATTTGTATTTATTAAGGATCTCCATTAGCTCCCGGGGTCCAGCAACATTAAGCCAGGTATATACATTTAAAAATATAACACAACATTACATTTCAAAACACTTTACCCAATACATTTAGTGTGTTCCCTCAACCCACTACGCCACTATCACGTACTTACAACACAACTGTTCTTCCAACTTTGTGGCAACAGTTTGGGGAAGGCCCTTTCCTGTTTCAGCATGACAATGCCACTATGCACAAAGCGAGGTCCATACAGAAATGGTTTGTCGAGATCGGTGCGAAATACAGAGAGATCCTTGATGAAAACCTGCTCCAGAGCGCTCAGGACCTCAGACTGGGACAAAGGTCCACCTTCCAACAGGACAACCACCCTATGCACACAGCTAGGACAATGCAGGAGTGGCTTTGGGACAAACCTCTGAATGTCCTTGAGTGGCCCAGCCAGAGCCCGGACATCTCTGGAGACCTGAAAATAGTTGTGCAGCGACGCTCCCAACAAGATGGAGCTGGAGAGGATCTGCAGAGAAGAATGGGAGAAACTTCCCAAATCCAGGTGTGCCAAGCTTGTAGCGTCATACCCAAGAAGACTTGAGGTTGTAATCGCTGTCAAAGGTGCTTCAAAAAAGTACTAAGTAAAGGGTTTGAATATTTACAGTTGAAGTGGGAAGTTTACATACACTTAGGTTGGCGTCATTAAAACGTGTTTTTTCAACCACTCCACAAATGTCTTGTTCACAAACTATAGTTTTGGCAAGTCGGTTAGGACATCTACTTTGTGCAGTCATTTTTCCAACAATTGTTTACAGACAGATTGTTTCACTTATAATTCACTGTATCACAATTCCAGTGGGTCAGAAGTTTACATACACTAAGATGACTGTGCCTTTAAACAGCTTGGAAATTTCCAGAAAATTACGTTATGTCTTTAGAAGCTTCTGATAGGCTAATTGACATCATTTGAGTCAATTGGAGGTGTACCTGTGGATGTATTTCAAGGCCTACTTTCAAACTCAGCGCCTCTTTGCTTGACATCATGGGAAAATCAAAAGAAATCGGCCAAGACCTCAGAAAATTAATTGTAGACCTCCACAAGTCTGGTTCATCCTTGGGAGCAACTTCCAAACGCCTGAAGGTACCACGTTCAACTGTACAAACAATAGTACGCAAGTATAAACACCATGGGACCACACAGCCGTCATACTGCTCAGGAAGGAGACGTGTTCTGTCTCCTAGAGTTGAACGTACTTTGATGCGAAAAGTGCAACTCAATCGCAGAACAGCAGCAAAGGACCTTGTGAAGATGCTGGAGGAAACAGGTACAAGAGTACCTATATCCACAGTAAAACGAGTCCAATATCGACATAACCTGAAAGGCCGCTCAGCAAGGAAGAGGCCACTGCTCCAAAACCGCCATAAAAAATGCCAGACTACAGTTTGCAACTGCACATGGGGACAAAGATCAGACTTTTTGGAGAAATGTCCTCTGGTCTGATGAAACAAAATAGAACTGTTTGGCCATAATGACCATCGTTATGTTTGGAGGAAAAAGGGGGAGGCTTGCAAGCTGACAAACACCATCCCAACCGTGAAGCACAGGGGTGGCAGCATCATGTTGTGGGGGTGCTTTCCTGCAGGAGGGACTGGTGCACTTCACAAACTAAATGGCACCATGAGGAAGGAAAATTATGTGGATATATTGAAGCAACATCTCAAGACATCAGTCAGTTAAAGCTTGGTTGCAAATGGGTCTTCCAAACAGACAATGAAGCATACTTCCAAAGTTGTGGCAAAATGGCTTAAGGACAACAAAGTCAAGGTATTAGAGTGGCCATCACAAAGCCCTGACATCAATCTTATAGAAAATTGTGGGCAGAAGTGAAAAAGCGTAGGCGAGCAAGGAGGCCTACAAACCTGACTCAGTTACACAAGCTCTGTCAGGAGGAATGGGCCAAAATTCACCCAACTTATTGTGGGAAGCTTGTAGAAGGCTACCTGAAATGTTTGACCCAAGTTAAACAATTTAAAGGCAATGCTACCAAATACTAATTGTGTGTATGTAAACTTCTGACCCACTGGGAATGTGATGAAAGAAATAAAAGCTGAAATAAATCATTCTCTCTGCTATTATTCTGACATTTCACATTTTTTAAATAAAGTTGTGATCCTAACTGACCTAAGACAGGAAATGTTTACTTGGAATAAATGTGAGTAATTGTGAAAAACTGAGTTGAAATGTATTTGGCTAAGATATATGTAAATATGTTACATTATTTATACGTTTTTTAATACATTTGCCAAAATTTCTAAAAACCTGTTTTTCCTTTGTCATTAATGGGTAGTGTGTGTTGATTGAGGAGGGAAAAAAACAATTTAATCCATTTTAGAATAAGGCTGTAACGTAATAAAATGTGGAAAATGTCAAGGGGTCTGAATGCTTTTCGAATGCACTGTACATGCCAATATCTTCGCCACACACCCCTCCCATTTTTCTTGTCTGAACATTTAAAATTATATTCAAGACACGTTGTCTTCAGACATATTATAGATGCTTTTCACTGACAGCAACAACTCAATAATCAGCTAGGTCTCTGACCATGCGCGGTGCCCAAATTGCAGGCTTCCCAACTAGGCATATAGGCCTACACGTTTGTGATTTAAAACAAACCACAGCTTTAAAAAAAAGTTAATGATGCTCTGTGGTGAAGTATTTGAAATTATTTGAATTATTTCTGTATAGACTGGAGTAATTAGGCCTATATAATTTTGGCAAATTGTATTCAATTTACTTTAGGCTGCAGTGACTACTGTTACGTCATGTCCTATGTTGAGGCAACTCAACACATTAGGAATTGAATGTTATTGTTCGCCTGCAAATACTTCATTACAAAAGTATTTCGCCTCCCAGTCAGTCACACACACACACACACACACACACACACACACACACACACACACACACACACACACACACACACACACACACACACACACACACACACACACACACACACACACACACACACACACACACACACACACACACACACACACACACACACACACACACACACACACACACACACACACACACACATCCCCCAAAGGCTATTCTTAGCAGCAGCCTTCTATTTTTAGCCTGCTGCCGGTTTCCAAACTTTGATCAGGGAGAGATTGGTTCCACAAAGAGAGCTGGAGTTCCACTGGGCCTGTGTGTGTGTTCTAATTGATGAGCCTTACTGAGAGCTTCAGCTGTTTTCAATCTACAACACAGACACACACCACAGAATGGAGTGAAATAGGGTTAGTAAAAGAGGGGTGAGGAATGCAGGAGTTCTTAGATTTATAAATAGCCATTATCCTGGGCCTCCTGCACCAAATACAGAACACACACACGCGTGCGCACGCACACACACACCTCGTTATGGAAAGAAAACAACCCAGACAAAGGAGTCTCTTCTATTCCATTCCTGTAAAGAAGATAGTTCAACGGTTCACAGGGTTTCACAGCTAGGTCATCTTTGACCATGTTTATCAATACAGAGACAGGGACTGTGTGCGATGCTGAAAGATATACAGGTACAAATCTGTCGTTCTGCCCCTGAACAAGGCAGTTAACCCACTGTTCCCCGGTAGGCTGTCATTGCCTAGTTAAATAAAGGTTCCAAAAAATTAAGAATAGAGTGAGAGATAGAAAGGCTTGTATGTGAGAGAGGAGAAGGAAATTGACAAGAGGAGGAAAAGACCCATCATCATTGATCTGTCTTCCAGAAGACACCTACACACTAGGGGTCAGCAAGGAGAGAGGAGAAGAGAGGACTTGTTGAGAGGGATTAGGAAGAGCATATTGAGATTATAGTAATGAGTGATAGGATTACAGTAGATTAACATAGATTATATGCTGCTGCTGGCTGACTGACCAAAAAGTGTGACAGGTGGAGAGGGACATCAGCTATCAGGCCAAAACCACCCCCTTATGGACCTCTGACATACAGTATTGACCACCAGACTCATTTTAAATGTGGAATATTTGAGCTGTGCTTGATTGATTTAGTTTGCCTGGTTTCCAATGGAACCAATGAAATATTCCCAATACTGGGCTGCATATCTTACTTTCCCCATTCCCACACAGAAACATCTCCATCAGCCTCTGCACTCTATCAAACTCAGCCTGTTTTCCCACTACTCCCATTGGGAGGCTCATGGCCTGTGTTGGAACACACACCTTTCACTGGAAGACCATAACCACTGTCCTCCATGCCGCTACAGATTCCCGTCAGCGATCCAGAGACTAAATCCAACGCACCTGTCCTTTGAACTCTGATCCCTAACCCCTGACCTCGGTCACATGGACCACGGTCCGTTGGGTGGCCCTGAAGAGGGTTGAATGAGGACGTTGGACATGTGTGTGTGAGGAGACACCAAACTTGTTCTCCTAACACCATTGCATAACTCCAGGCTGGCCTCCCTGATCTCTGAGTCCTTAGCCAAACACACACACATGTATTACACTAGCTGTATTACACTAGCTGTATTACACTAGCTGTATTACACTAGCTGTTTTACACTAGCTGTATTACACTAGCTGTTTTACACTAGCTGTATTACACTAGCTGTATTACACTAGCTGTATTACACTAGCTGTATTACACTAGCTGTTTTACACTAGCTGTATTACACTAGCTGTATTACACTAGCTGTATTACACTAGCTGTATTACACTGGCTGTTCATTCAACCAACTGAGTGTCTACTGCTTTTTAATCAGATTTCCACCAGTGAAACCATGTTGGTGAACTAGTCTGCAATACAGTGTGTGGGACTCACTTCCACGATGTCGGAGTTAGTCCTGCTCTCGTGAGGTTCGTTGTACTCTGTGTATTTGAGCAGGACCTTGTCCATGTCAGTGCTGGCATACTGGAACAATTTATTGGTGCTGTTGAAGATGATGAGGGCGATCTCACAGTTACACAGAACACTCAGCTCATACGCCTTCTTCATCAGGCCAAACTTCCGCTTTGTGAATGTCACCTGGAGAGGGAGAGAGAGAGGGTGAGGGAGAGAGGGAGAGGAAGAGAGAGAGAGGAAAAGAGAGGGAGAGGAGAGAGAGGGGAGAGAGAGAGGAAAAATGAGGGAGAGGAGAGAGAGGGGGAGACAGGGGAGAGAGAGAGGGGAAGGGGGAGAGAGAGAGGGGGAGAGAGAGAGAGAGGGGAGAGAGAGAGAGAGAGAGAGGGAGAGAGGGAGGAAGAGAGAGAGAGGGAAGAGAGAGAGAGAGAGATAGAGAGAGGGGGAGAGAGAGGGGGGGAGAGGGAGAGAGAGGGGGAAGAGAGAAGAGAGAGGAAAAGAGAGAGAGAGAGAGAGAGAGAGAGAGGGAGAGAGAGAGGGGGAGAGAGAGAGAGAGAGAGGAGGGGGGGAGAGAGAGAGAGAGAGAGAGAGAGAGAGAGAGAGAGAGAGAGGAGAGAGAGAGCGAGAGAGAGAGGAAAAGAGAGAGAGGGGGAAGAGAAAGAGAGGGAGAGAGAGAGAGAGAGAGGGGGTAAGAGAGAGAGAGAGAGGGGGTAAGAGAGAGAGAGAGGGGGGTAAGAGGGAGAGAGAGAGCGAGAGAGAGAGAGTGAGAGCGAGAGAGAGAGAGAGAGAGAGTGAGAGAGAGAGAGAGAGAGAGGAGAGAGAGAAAGAGGGAGAGTTTACAGTGTATACTGTACGTGAACTGTTGAATGTACGTATGTTGGCCTGCGTGTTGACAATAGACTATATTGAAAATCCAGTAAGTATGTAAGGTAAGGTATGTATGTATCTATGTATGTAAGGTATGTATGCACATATGTAAGGTATGTATGTATGTAAGGTAGGTACGTATGTAAGGTATGTATGTAAGGTATGTATGTAAGGTATGTGCGTATGTATGTACGGTATGTAAGTACATATGTAAGGTATGTACGCATGTATGTGTGTACATATGTAAGATATGTATGTACGTTTGTAAGGTCGGTACGTATGTATGTATCTACATATGTAAGGTATGTATGTATGTATGTAAGTGTGTATGGTATGTATGTTTGTATGTATGTGTGTGTATGTAGGTTAAGTGTGCTCTTGCACTCTGATGTTGCCTTCTAAACCATCCCTGAGGGGAATACATAAACTGAGAGACAAACAGACAGACTGACAGTCATGTTAACATTTAAATAGAATCTAATTATGGAGGCTGGTGCCCTTGGCCATTACTGCTTAACTTGAGACTGACTGTAAGTCACTATCACATTAGGATACATAGATATGGGCACAGAATCACTGTCTCTATTACAATGTCATAATCAGAACACTGAGGAAGAAATGTGAGGCTGGTCACTGTATGGATAACCACCCCCCCACCCACACACGTGTGCTCGCAAGCAAGGACCCTTAACACACACACACACACACGCACAATAACACACAACAACACACACACAGAGGACAGAGAGAACAGGGAGGTCATCCCAGCTCTAGGGGTCAGGAAGCACATGTTAGTGCATTTCCTGTCATAACAGGAAGAGGGGAACCACTGCCCCACTACACACACACATACTCCTCAAAATGCCGCTGTCTCTACTTCCTTCCCACCTAGTTGTCTGCAGGTGTGGGAGTGTTGGGGTTAGTATGTGTGTGTGACCATTATTCGGAGAAAGCTCAGTGTTCATTTACCTGTCTGTTACGTTCATCCATAATCCGTGCTATCTGGATCTTTTTCCTCCCCATCTTCTCTCCTTCTCTTTCTCTCCTATCCCAAAAGTCCTGTTCTTCTTCTCTTTCTCTCCTATCCCAAAAGTCCTGTTCTTCTACTCTATCCCAAAAGGCCTGTTCTTCTACTCTATCCCAAAAGTCCTGTTCTCCTTCTCTTTCTCTCCTATCCCAAAAGTCCTGTTCTTCTTCTCTTTATCTCCTATCCCAAAAGTCCTGTTCTTCTTCTCTTTCTCTCCTATCCCAAAAGTCCTGTTCTTCTTCTCTTTCTCTCCTATCCCAAAAGTCCTGTTCTTCTTCTCTTTCTCTCCTATCCCAAAAGTCCTGTTCTTCTACTCTATCCCAAAAGTCCTGTTCTTCTTCTCTTTCTCTCCTATCCCAAAAGTCCTGTTCTTCTTCTCTTTCTCTCCTATCCCAAAAGTCCTGTTCTTCTTCTCTTTCTCTCCTATCCCAAAAGTCCTGTTCTTCTTCTCTTTCTCTCCTATCCCAAAAGTCCTGTTCTTCTACTCTATCCCAAAAGTCCTGTTCTTCTTCTCTTTCTCTCCTATCCCAAAAGTCCTGTTCTTCTTCTCTTTCTCTCCTATCCCAAAAGTCCTGTTCTTCTACTCTATCCCAAAAGTCCTGTTCTTCTTCTCTTTCTCTCCTATCCCAAAAGTCCTGTTCTTCTTCTCTTTCTCTCCTATCCCAAAAGTCCTGTTCTTCTACTCTATCCCAAAAGTCCTGTTCTTCTTCTCTTTCTCTCCTATCCCAAAAGTCCTGCTCTTCTTCTCGTCTTCCAAATCCTCACAGCAGTATTCTCTCGATTCTTCTTCTCTCAATTCCTCTGGCATTCACTCCTTAAAGAGACAGAGAGAGAGAAATCAGTTAAAATGCTATCAAACACACACAATAGTCCTTGTGGAGCGGTCATAGAGAATGGTTCAACTATGTTTGTGTATAAGTAAATAGTTGATCATTCAACAGGTTGACCTGAGAGAGGAGAATAACTCACTGATTAAGACTTACAGCTCATCTCTACCACACAACTCAGTTCAAAACACCACATCTCACTCATAACCAGAGAGATGAAAAACATGGCACAAGAAAAAATTATACGTTCGCATCATGCTACAGAATGTTATGAGAAATGATGTGTTAGTGTTGTTGGCTTGACTTTACTGTCTGCTTTATGATGTCCCCAAACCCTGTTTGCATTTTACATCACATCATATTCTTTTAGAATGTTGACATCACATTCTATTAGAATGTTGACCTCACATCATATTCTATTAGAATGTTGACCTCACATCATATTCTATTAGAATGTCGACATCACATCATATTATTTTAGAATGTCGACCTCACGTCATATTCTATTAGAATGTTGACATCACATCATATTATTTTAGAATGTCGACCTCACGTCATATTCTATTAGAATGTCGACATTACATCATATTCTTTTAGAATGTCAGCCTCACATCATATTCTATTAGAATGTTGACATCACATCATATTATTTTAGAATGTCGACCTCACGTCATATTCTATTAGAATGTCGACATTACATCATATTCTTTTAGAATGTCAGCCTCACATCATATTCTATTAGAATGTTGACATCACATCATATTCTATTAGAATGTTGACCTCACATCATATTCTATTAGAATGTTGACCTCACATCATATTCTATTAGAATGTCGACATCACATCATATTATTTTAGAATGTCAACCTCACATCATATTCTATTAGAATGTTGACATCACATCATATTATTTTAGAATGTCGACCTCACGTCATATTCTATTAGAATGTCGACATTACATCATATTCTTTTAGAATGTCAGCCTCACATCATATTCTATTAGAATGTTGACATCACATCATATTCTATTAGATTGTTGACATCACATCATATTCTATTAGAATGTTGACATCACATCATATTCTATTAGAATGTTGACATCATATTCTGTTGGAATGTTGACATCACATCAAATTCTATTAGAATGTCGACCTCACATCATATTCTATTAGAATGTTGACATCACATTATATTCTATTAGAATGTTGACCTCACATCATATTCTATTAGAATGTCGACATCACATCATATTCTTTTAGAATGTCGACCTCACATCATATTCTATTAGAATGTTGACCTCACATCATATTCTATTAGAATGTTGACCTCACATCATATTCTATTAGAATGTTGACATTTACATAATTTCACGATCCAAAACACATCCAGCACAGTACAAGTCCAGGTGAGGAGTCCTGTTTGTTGTCACCTGTGCCTTGTGTGACTTGGCACAAAGGATCTGAAGGATTCAGTCCACAGCTTATTGTGTAACACTAAGCCACTGCGGGTTACACACACACCTAATCGAGCACACCTGATTTTTTTTTACAGGACCAGCAACCCCCAGGACCCCCTCCCCCTCCCCTTATCCATGACCCCTAACCTCTAACCTTATCTCTATCATAACCTATTGACATATACATTATAATAACTATGGGGGGGGGCGAGTCCGATATCCTCTGAAGTGTGCTATATTCTCTCCTCATCCCTCCGTGTGTTAATCAGGCCTCTCTCATGAGGAAACAGAGAGAAGAAATGGAGGGAGATACAGTGTACTTCAAAGGGAAAGTGATAACTCATATGTTAAACTTTTGTGTGTATGCGTGTGAGTGTGTGTGTATCCTGTGGTCTTCCTGGCCTATAGGCTCTTTAAGATCCTCTTAAGTAGCTAGACACAAGTAGAGCCAACATGGCTTATAGTGTCCGACCTATACATACACACACACACACACACACACACACACACACATACACACACACACACACACACACAGTTACCAGCTTACAGTCAGAGGCAGAAGCATGGCTGAAGGAATGTGAGGAGAAAGGGGGGGAGAAAGAGAGAAGAGAGAGAGAGAGTGAGAGAGAAAAGAAGGAAAGAGAGAAGAGAGAGAGACAGAGAGAGTGAGAGAGAAAAGAAGGACAGAGAGAGAGAGAGAGAGAGAGAAAAGAAGGAAAGAGAGAAGGGAGAGAGAGATCACAGGTTTGTCAATGACATGACAATGAGTAAGGTGTTGGGTTTTTACTTTATCTTCTATAACGGTATTTGAATGTTTGGCTTGTTAAATGTGATACGTTGTGTGTAATGACCATTTGTATAGTTTACTTCGCTACTTGAGTCATCTTTCTCTGCTCTCTCTCCATGCTGCGTTCCACACAGACCTAGCCCTGCCCCCTGACACTCAAGGAGCGCATTTGGTGTTCCTCAACTACGAGACACTTGTGTTCAGTCTGCATTGTCAATGCAGCGTATGCAAAAAAGTTGATGACAATGATGCAGTTTTCACTTTGCTTCTTAATATAAATACACTAGCTTGATATAATTACACTAACAGCTAGTTTGTCTTTTCTTAGCAAGTTGGGCCCAAATCTTGTTAGCCGCTAATGCTAATTGCTCATGCTAATTGCTGCTAGCTAGCTAATAAATGTACTGAGTCAGAGCAAATGTAATTAGCTATATATTTGAAGGTATGTTTTTGAATAGCTAAAGCAGAAACAGACTTGTAACCAGGCTGTCATCAAGCATTTCGCTACACTTGCAATAACATCTGCTAGCCATGTGTATGTGACTAATAAAATGTGATTTGATCACAACATACAACATACCATCCCTAACCCCTAACCGGTGATCTGAAAGAATGTGATAGGTAACGACAGCTCCAGCGTGCCACAACGTACCATCCCTGACCCCTAACCCCTAACCGGTGATCTGAGAGAATTTGATAGGTAACGACAGCTCCAGCGTGCCACAACGTACCATCCCTGACTAGAGGAGAATAGAGCAGATCTTTACAGACTCCCCACTGACCAACAAAGGCACATTTTACACACAGCTCTTCTACACAGTATCTGCCAACACCAGATATAATCAAGCTAGCTAGGACATAATATCGAATAAAAACAAGCACCAACATGCCAACCAGGATACATTTAAACTTCTGTGCTCTCATTCAGTCATGCAGACAGTGAGGCTGTTTCAGGAAACACCATATTTCTCTGCTTTGGAGTAAATATAGAACATTCCTTGTCAAGCCAACTCAGCATTCTATCAAACCTGGAAGTTTATATGTGTGTGTTAGTTAGATCTTTTCCCAGCATGTGTGTTCCCTCTAAGAGGACGTAACGTAGAGCCTGTAAACCAAACCAGGATGACAGCAGGTTTCCACCCGACTTCCCCTCGACGTGCGTGCACACACACACACACACACACACACACACACACACACACAAACTTCCTCCTCTATGAATAGCCTAAATGTAAACCAGCGGTGCTCCAAAAATAAAATAATTAACTTCATACCCCAAACAAAGTGGAGCTGCCTGTATTTAGTTCACACTGAGACAGAGACAAACAGACAATAGAAGTACAGAACAGAGATGGACCAATGCCATAGAGCACAGTCCTCATTTACCCTAACTAACCCCCTTAACACCCACATTCACAATAATCACAAACATAAACACACTATAGCCATGAAGATGATTCAGAGTCCTCATTTACCCCCATACTATACGTGTGTGTGTGTGTGTGTGTGTGTACGTGTACGTGTGTGTGTGTGTGTGTGTATTCTGGGGCAAGAGAAGGACAGACAGAAGGACCAGAGCGGAAACGGACTGGCCGTAGGGAATTTCAGGCAAATGCCAGATGGGATGGTCCATCTGTATCCCAGTGGGCCGGTGTAAATAATGGGTTTTGTGCAGAATGATCATTATGGCTAATAATGGGGGCCTGAAGTAAAGAAATGGGCTGAGGTATTAGAAATGACTGGGTGGATTTTTGATCCCAGTCTCTCCCTGGACCAAACACAGACAGCCAGACATATAGACATGGAGTCAGCCAGGCTAGACAGAATGTGTAAGTGTGTATTTTGAGGCTGGATGGGGGAAAGAGAGAGAAAGAAAGAGAGAGAGAGAAAGAAAAAGAGAGAGAGAGAGAGAGAGAGAGAGAGAGAGAGAGAGAGAGAGAGAGAGAGAAAGAGAGACAGAGTGGCAATGCCCTTGTATATCTTGGCAGGACGATCTACATGCCAGTGTCAGAGGGGCTAGGGTAGGGGGTAGGTGGGTTAGATGGATGGGTACCGTGCAGGGGGCAGATAGAGGATGGGAGGGGTAGTGGGCTGGGGGCGGCGGGGTGGACGTAGCCGAGTCTCAGTGTGGTGGCAGGCTGGCAGTCATTCCCAGCCCCCAGACATAGAGTCTGTGTCAACTTCAACACTGTGCAATGAGCACTGCAAATAAAACATGTCAAAACATCTAGTTGTTCTATCACTTTGTCAGGAAGAGAATAAGAAGTAAAGGACATGACTTGGTGTCCTACAGGCCTACCAAGTTTCTACGTCACCGTTTTCACCCTATTCTCCACTATGGCCACATGATCCACTATAAATACTTCAGACTAGAGGAGACTAGAGTGGGGGGAAGTTTCTGAACAAGACTACTGATTAACACTACTGTAGCTACAGGCAACAAGCAGACAAAGACTCCTCTGTATTAGACTCTATAACTGGAGGACGGAGGATGCAACACTAAGTAACTAGATTGTTTTACGGCAGTGGCAGATGACATTGCACTCACTAGAACACAAGCGTTGGGGCAAAATCCAGGCATGTCAGAGACTGTCTTATGAGACAGGGGGTTCGGAGTTAAAGTGGCAATCAGCAGTAGAAACAATAACAAAGCAGTCCCCCCCACTGGAGTAAAAACAGCTTATATTTTGGGTTCTGATGGGCTGCGACAGTTGAACTAATTATTAACTTATAAGTCCAAAAATGTATGTAGCAAATGCTGATTGACTCTTTTAGGCCCATAATGGGGACAATGCAGCGCATCCTCTGCCATGTACTTTTAAATAAACAACATGTTTGGGATTTAATCAGGTCTGCCTGTGGTGAAGGGAGAAGTGAATGAGGCCTACAGAGTTATCTGGTTTACTACCTCGTTAACCTCCAGCCAATCGGCACAATTGATCGAGTGACAATCAATTGATCAAGTAGAATGCTAGCGATAAACTGTGGAACTCGAGGGTCTGTGTTGTGCACCCCTGCCCAGACATGTGTTCCCACTCCCAGCCATGTGTTGGTCCATAAAGCTGAGACGTGGCTGGCAGGCGAGGCTAGTTTTTAGTCTTTAATCCACCTGTAACCCCAGAGACCTGAGCTGATCTCTCTGGCTCAATGGGCAAGACACAGACACTAGAGGCTTATCCAGAGGAGAGGAGCCAAGGATCAGGTCAGGTGTGTTAGTCCTGGCTGGAACATAAGCCTACACACACAGTCTCTCTCCGGGTGGACCTAAGGGGCAGACATCCCTCTGTGCCACTGCTCTAGCCTGTTATCATGGTCACAATGCCCTGGATGCACAAGCCCCTTACTTGCATTGGTAGCCTACACTGAAAAATATAATAGGTTGTTTATTTTCTCAAAATGACTTTGAATATACTGAAAATGTAAGTGCATGGCCTCTGCCTGTGATTTCACTTTCTCTAACATGTATACATGTAATGAGCTCAATCAACTTTGACAAAATTGACATGAAGACAATACTTGATATGAATAAACAAGCCAACATAATTCACATTTATTTCACTAGGCTGTTTTATACTCTATGAAAAACATGGTTTTCCATTATTACGCATCTATTACAGCCTCGTAATGACAGACTCGTGTTATGCGTTTACTGTCGAGTTTGGGGAGCAAACACTGCACGCTATCTGTCAATAGCGCAAACTGTACCAACTGCGTAAACTTTCTAAACGAATATAATAAATGAACCACCGTAGAGGCGTGGACACACTTACTTTTCTCCTCGCGAGCTGCTCTGTCTGATATTCGTGTGCGTTACACCGGGCGTTTTCACAAGGCTTGTCCAGTTGAACTGTACAGGGGAAAATCCTCGAGCCCGTTCAGAAAAGGGAATTAACTTTAAATCCGGGACGGCAATAGCCTACTACTTATCATGAATAAAAACACAGCGCTGGAACAGGCAGACAACTGGCAAGTCAAATTCTCCGCTCAAGGTTTGAAATGAAGAGGAATAATCCACCGACCCGTGCTACGCAGGTTCTCAGTGTGAGTGAGTGCGTGAGTGAGGGAAAGGAGGACGAGAAGGAAACTGGGATTATCCCGTTAATGTTTGTTTCCCATCGGTAATGTGCGACACTTCCACCGCTCTCTCTCTGTCTCTTTCTCTCTGTCTGTCTCTCCCTCCTTCTTTACTCCCTCTCACTCACGCGATCACTGAACACGTTTCTATGATGAATGCTCTAGCGGGCGGCACACACACACTACTCACCACTGCTGCCAGTCTGTCTGACGTATGCTCAGTCAACACATGTGCCAAATAAATAAACCACCCGAGTCGGAGTAGAGCTACATTTCCATTCTGGTTTAGCATGCTGAGACAACTTTGATCTCTTACCAGTCAATCACTTGCACATGTCCCTCTGTTCCATCAAAGCCTCAGTCGTTCTACATGCGTTTCAGTATTCGTTTCTGTCTCTAGGTTTGGCTTTATCTCAATCTCTCATGTGTGTTTCAGTCCGCTGTCTTAGTCTTTCTGTCAGTCTGTGTCTAAGTGTTCTATCAGGGTGGTCTCTCAGGGCACCAGGTCCATAGGTTTATAGCGCACCTGGGAGAGACATACAGGAGAGATACAGTATGAGACTGGGTCTGGTGCTAATATCATAGATTCATATGTAGTTTATATACACACACATCCAATTCAGACAGTGAGACACCTGCTTTTAATCATAACACGAATGATTAAACCCAAATGAAGTTACATTTTCAGTGAGTAATGTACTCTCCCTGACCTGAAATACACAGGGCAAACAGAAAGTATGAAGTATTGGTTCTTTAGCAAACTGGAGTTTGACAGTGGAAGCTATTGGAACTGCACCTGTTTACTAGAACTGTAGTGTTGGATGGGTGGATGGACTTACAAAATGTCCTACTACTCTACAGCAGTAGGCTACTTCTATCTGCTCAAACCCACTTTGCAGCTCTCACACACACACACCACACACACACACAAGCAAATAGACGATCTCTGGGGAGTGTTTTTACTGCAAATATGTTCCTTTTGTGTATGTCACATGGAGGTCTAGTGTGTTCCTGTTGTGTATGTCCCATGGGGGTCTAGTGTGTTCCTGTTATGTATGTCCCATGGGGGTCTAGTGTGTTCCTGTTGTGTATGTCACATGGAGGTCTAGTGTGTTCCTGTTATGTATGTTCCATGGGGGTCTAGTGTGTTCCTGTTGTGTATGTCCCATGGGGGTCTAGTGTGTTCCTGTTATGTATGTCCCATGGGGGTCTAGTGTGTTCCTGTTGTGTATGTCCCATGGGGGTCTAGTGTGCTCCTGTTATGTATGTCCCATGGGGGTCTAGTGTGTTCCTGTTGTGTATGTCCCATGGGGGTCAAGTGTGTTCCTGTTATGTATGTCCCATGGGGGTCTAGTTTGGTCATTAGTGGTCTAGTGGACCACCCAGAGCGTTACACCTGCTATGAATAATGGATGAGCCTGAAGCAGACAGAAATATGGTTCCTTTTGTTGTGTTACAGGATCCTGTTTCACTGAGGGACTGGCAGCATGGAAAAACTGCTGTACAATCATCAAACTGCTAGGATTATACACCCTGAGGAAAGATGCTGCTGCGTAAGTATGCATCTCACCTGACAAGCCTGCTGTCATTGTTCCCTGTCACTTCCATCACTCTTGCTGACACACACATATACTGTTCTCTCTCTTTCACACACACACACACACACACACACAACACACACACACACACACACACACACACACACACACACACACACACACACACACACACACACACACACACACACACAATCTACCTCTTATTTATGTGAGACAGGCCTGTTAACAACAAAGGCACAGTAATTCCAGTAGCATTTTAACAACAATGAAGTATATTATGAGGGGGTATTTCAAAGCATGCTTTCAACTCATGTTCCATAGGAAGTTTATAAGTTTATTCTCTCCTCCATCCATTTACTCATAGGCACACATACTCTCTCACACACACACGCACGCACACAAACACACGT
>NC_056448.1:30332846-30357846 GCF_018296145.1 Oncorhynchus tshawytscha
CACAATCCTGTCTCGGAGCTCTACGGACAATTCCTTCAACCTCACGGTTTGGTTTTTGCTCTGACATGCATTGTCAACCGTGGGACCTTATATAGACAGTTGTGTGCCTTTCCAAATCATGTCCAATCAATTGATTGAAGTCAAACGCTGTAGAAACATCTCAAGGATGATCAATGGAAACAGGATGCACCTGAGCTCAATTTTGAGTCTCATAGCAAAGGGTCTGAATAATTATGTAAATACGGTGTTCCTGTTTTTTATTTTTAATACATTTGCAAAAATGTCAAAAAACCTGTTTTCACTTCATCATTATGGGGTATTGTGTGTAGATTGATGAGGAAAATGTTTTATTTATAAGGCTGTAACTTAACAATGTGAAAAAAGTGACATATCAAAGGTCTTTCGACTTTATATCCACTAACCAATGCATTTTTTTAATAGGTCAACTTGGCCACCAGAGGGATATTTTAAACCTCCAAATTCAAAGTTTACTTTTGTTCAACCAAAAACATCTAAGTGATGACGTTGAATCAATGTTGGAAACGGATTCGGTTTGCCAAAAGTCATCAACATCAGGGCATTTAGTCTTTTAACCTAAATCCAATGACATGGTGAAATGAGTTGTTGTACATCTAAGTGTAGCCTACACGTCTATGCAATATATGTAGGCCTAATCAACTTGATTATTAGCTGTGTACTTGTCTACAAGGCTGAAGAAATATGCTGCTCCTCATTAAATGTAGGCTATTCTTAACCTTCATTTTCCATCTGTTGCCTGCACTTCCCTTCGCAAACACCAACACTGTGAGATATTTGTCCAGTTAACATTTTGCATGTGTTTTATTAACTTTGATTAACAGATGGTGCCGTTTGACTTCTGTTATGTATGCTCTCATGGAAAAGCGTTTGAACACATCCAACTATGTCAACATTTGTAATTGGCTGATGCAGAATTTGTTACCTGACATGATCAGTACTTCCTGGTCACGTTAGCATAGGGCTAAATGTGCCAGGTTATGTAATGTGAATAGCTAACCTGTAGCATTTCATCACATGCAACTATGTCAATGATTTTAATTGGCTAATCGGCATTTTGAGACAGAACATTTTCGCAAGTATGGACCCATAGGACAGTACCTATATGTCATTACCGGATAATGTTTGAATCTCTCTCTTTCTCTCTCTCTCTTCGTTTTGATCCATAATATTCTCAGGGTAAAAGTATGGTAAAACTGGATCCATTTCTGATCCCCCCTGTATCTCTCCCTGAAGTGTGCACTGTATTAGTGTGCAGACTGAGCATCTACCATGTGTCTTACAGACTGATCCAATGCTTTTAGGAGGAGTGAGGAGGAGTCAACAAGTGCACACTTCAGGGAGAAGTGGGAGAATGGTAATTGGGTCTAGGTGGAGAAGAGAGGAGAGGAGGATGTCTCGGTGTTACCGATGTGATGATTAATATGTAAATCTTGCAGCCCTGTCACTGTGTAGGACATGACCGGCTCAGTGTATCGTGTGTGTGTGTGTGTGTGTGTGTGTGTGTGTGTGTGTGTGTGTGTGTGTGTGTGTGTGTGTGTGTGTGTGTGTGTGTGTGTGTGTGTGTGTGTGTGTGTACGAGAAAGAGAGAGCAAAGAATGGGGGGACTGCCACAAAGCTCCTCTTCATCCAGAGTTTATAGATTCCTGTCCTTCCCTTCCCACTCTGTTGCTTCCTTCGTGTTTGTGTGAGTGTGAGTATGTGTGTGTGTGTGTGTGTGTGTGTGTGTGTGTGTGTGTGTGTGTGTGTGTGTGTGTGTGTGTGTGTGTGTGTGTGTGTGTGTGTGTGTGTGTGTGTGTGTGTGTGAGTGTGTGTGTACGCATGCAGTGGTGAACACTACACAGCACAATCCTCTTTCAGGCTCAGACAGCTCCTCAGACCTCAACTGACTCTTTCTCTGTCTATCACACACACACGCACACACAAACACACAGACACACACACACACTGTGTGTGACGGTTGTTGTGATAGGGAACTAGGAGAGGACAGACGGAGAGGGACAGCTTTTGTTGTCTTTAATGAGGCATCTAGTTGTGTAACTCAATAATAAACCTCAACACTTTCTATCCATCTATCCATCTAAACCTCAACACTTTCTATCATTCTAAACCACAACAGCTTCTATCCATCTGAACACCAACACTTTCTATCTATCTAAATCCCAATACTTTCTATATCTATCCCTAGCTAAACACCAACACATTCTATCTATTTATCTATCTATCTAAACCCCAACACGTTCTATGTCTCTTTATCTAAACCCCAACACGTTCTATCATTCTAAACTCCAACACATTATATATATCTAAACCCCATCATGTTATACATATCTAAACCCCAACACTGTCCATCTATCTAAACCCCAACCCTTTCTATCTATCTAAACTCCAACACGTTCTATATCTCTAAACCCCAACACTGTCCATCTATCTAAACCCCAACACTGTCCATCTATCTAAACCCCAACACTGTCCATCTATCTAAACCCCAACACTGTCCATCTATCTAAACCCCAACACTGTCCTACTATATAAACTCCAACAGTGTCTATATATCTAAACCCCAATAATGTCCATCTGTCAAACCCCAACGCTTTCTATATATTTAAACACTAACACTTTATATATACCTAAACCCCAAAACTGTCCATCTATCTAAACCCCAACACTGTCTATATATCTAAACCCCAACACTGTCCATCTATCTAAACCCCTAAACTTTCTATATATCTAAACCCCAACACTGTCCATCTATCTAAACACCAACACTGTCCATCTATCTAAACCCCAACACTGTCCATCTATCTAAACCCCTAAACTTTCTATATATCTAAACCCCAACGCTGTCCATCTATCTGAACCCCAACACTTTCTATATATCTATACCCCAACACTTTCTAGATATCTAAACCCCAAAACTGTCCATCTATCTAAACCCAACACTTTCTATAAATCTAACCCCCAACACTGTCTATATATCTAAACCCCAACACTGTCTATGTATCTAACCCCCAACACTGTCCATCTATCTAAACCCCAACACTGTCCATCTATCTAAACTCCAACACTGTCCATCTATCTAAACCGCAACCATGTCTATCTATCTATCTATCTATCTATCTATCTATCTATCTATCTATCTATCTATCTATCTATCTATCTATCTATCTATCTATCTATCTATCTATCTATCTATCTATCTATCTATCTATCTATCTATCTATCTATCTATCTATCTATCTATCTATCTATCTATCTATCTATCTATCTATCTATCTATCTATCTATCTATCTATCTATCTATCTATCTATATGGGGTGGCAGGGTAGCCTAGTGGTTAGAGCGTTGGACTAGTAAAAAATCAAATCAAATTTTATTTGTCACATACACATGGTTAGCAGATGTTAATGTGAGTGTAGCGAAATGCTTGTGCTTCTAGTTCCGACAATGCAGTAATAACCAACAAGTAATCTAGCTAACAATTCCAAAACTACTACCTTATAGACACAAGTGTAGGGGGATAAAGAATATGTACATAAAGATATATGAATGAGTGATGGTACAGAGCGGCATAGGCAAGATACAGTAGATGGTATTGAGTGCAGTATATACATATGAGATGAGTATGTAAACAAAGTGGTATAGTTAAAGTGGCTAGTGATACATGTATTACATAAAGATGCAGTAGATGATATAGAGTACAGTATATACGTATACATATGAGATGAATAATGTAGGGTATGTAAACATTATATTAGGTAGCATTGTTTAAAGTGGCTAGTGATATATTTTACATCATTTCCCATCAATTCCCATTATTAAAGTGGCTGGAGTTGAGTCAGTGGGTTGGCAGCAGCCACTCAATGTTAGTGGTGGCTGTCTAACAGTCTGATGGCCTTGAGATAGAAGCTGTTTTTCAGTCTCTCGGTCCCAGCTTTGATGCACCTGTACTGACCTTGCCTTCTGGATGATAGCGGGGTGAACAGGCAGTGGCTCGGGTGGTTGTTGTCCTTGATGATCTTTATGGCCTTCCTGTGACATCGGGTGGTGTAGGTGTCCTGGAGGGCAGGTAGTTTGCCCCCGGTGATGCGTTGTGCAGACCTCACTACCCTCTGGAGAGCCTTACGGTTGTGGGCGGAGCAGTTGCCGTACCAGGCGGTGATACAGCCTGACAGGATGCTCTCGATTGTGCATCTGTAGAAGTTTGTGAGTGCTTTTGGTGACAAGACGAATTTCTTCAGCCTCCTGAGGTTGAAGAGGCGCTGCTGCGCCTTCTTCACGATGCTGTCTGTGTGAGTGGACCAATTCAGTTTGTCTGTGATGTGTATGCCGAGGAACTTAAAACTTACTACCCTCTCCACTACTGTTCCATCGATGTGGATAGGGGGGTGTTCCCTCTGCTGTTTCCTGAAGTTCACAATCATCTCCTTAGTTTTGTTGACGTTGAGTGTGAGGTTATTTTCCTGACACCACACTCCGAGGGCCCTCACCTCCTCCCTGTAGGCCGTCTCGTCGTTGTTGGTAATCAAGCCTACCACTGTTGTGTCGTCCGCAAACTTGATGATTGAGTTGGAGGCGTGCGTGGCCACGCAGTCGTGGGTGAACAGGGAGTACAGGAGAGGGCTCAGAATGCACCCTTGTGGGGCCCCAGTGTTGAGGATCAGCGGGGTGGAGATGTTGTTGCCTACCCTCACCACCTGGGGGCGGCCCGTCAGAAAGTCCAGTACCCAGTTGCACAGGGCAGGGTCGAGACCCAGGATCTCGAGCTTGATGACGAGCTTGGAGGGCACTATGGTGTTAAATGCCGAGCTGTAGTCGATGAACAGCATTCTCACATAGGTATTCCTCTTGTCCAGATGGGTTAGGGCAGTGTGCAATGTGGTTGAGATTGCATCGTCTGTGGACCTATTTGGGAGGTAAGCAAATTGGAGTGGGTCTAGGGTGTCAGGTAGGGTGGAGGTGATATGGTCCTTGACTAGTCTCTCAAAGCACTTCATGATGACGGAAGTGAGTGCTACGGGGCGGTAGTCGTTTAGCTCAGTTACCTTAGCTTTCTTGGGAACAGGAACAATGGTGGCCCTCTTGAAGCATGTGGGAACAACAGACTGGGATAGGGATTGATTGAATATGTCCGTAAACACACCAGCCAGCTGGTCTGCGCATGCTCTGAGGGCACGGCTGGGGATGCCGTCTGGGTCTGCAGCCTTGCGAGGGTTGACACGTTTCAATGTTTTCCTCACGTCGGCTGCAGTGAAGGAGAGTCCGCATGTTTTAGTTGCGGGCCGTGTCAGTGGCACTGTATTGTCCTCAAAGCGGGCAAAAAAGTTATTTAGTCTGCCTGGGAGCAAGACATCCTGGTCCGTGGCGGGGCTGGTTTTCTTTTTGTAATCCGTGATTGACTGTAGACCCTGCCACATACCTCTTGTGTTTGAGCCGTTGAATTGAGATTCTACTTTGTCTCTATACTGACGCTTAGCTTATTTGATTGCCTTGCGGAGGGAATAGTTACACTGTTTGTATTCGGTCATGTTTCCGGTCACCTTGCCTTCATTAAAAGCAGTGGTTCGCGCTTTCAGTTTCACACGAATGCTGCCATCAATCCACGGTTTCTGGTTAGGGAATGTTTTAATCGTTGCTATGGGAACGACATCTTCAACGCATGTTCTAATGAACTCGCTCACCGAATCAGCGTATTCCTCAATGTTGTTGTCTGACGCAATACGAAACATATCCCAGTCCACGTGATGGAAGCAGTCTTGGAGTGTGGAATCAGATTGGTCGGACCAGCATTGAACAGACCTCAGCGCGGGAGCTTCTTGTTTTAGTTTCTGTCTGTAGGCAGGGATCAACAAAATGGAGTCGTGGGCAGCTTTTCCGAAAGGAGAGCGGGGCAGGGCCTTATATGCGTCGTGG
Organism: Oncorhynchus tshawytscha; assembly: GCF_018296145.1. Classification (NCBI taxonomy): domain Eukaryota; kingdom Metazoa; phylum Chordata; class Actinopteri; order Salmoniformes; family Salmonidae; genus Oncorhynchus; species Oncorhynchus tshawytscha. The sequence goes on from NC_056448.1 coordinate 30,338,796, forward strand.
AAGTTGGAATAGCAATGATCCAAGGTTTTTCCAGCCCTGGTTGCGCAGTAAGGTTGCAAGTTCAAACCCCCGAGCTGACAAGGTACAAATCTGTTGTTCTTCCCCTGAACAGGCAGTTAACCCACTGTTCCTAGGCCGTCATTGAAAGTTAGAATTTGTTCATAACTGACTTGCCTAGTTAAATAAAGGTTAAAAAAATAAAAATAAATCTATCTAAACCCCAACACTTTCTATCTATCTAAACTCCAACACGTTCTATATCTCTCTATATAAGCTTTCTATCTCTTTATCTAGCCCCAACACCTATCTATCTAAACCCCAAACGCTTTCTGTCTAGTTCTCCCTCTATTCTTTTAAACAGTGTAATATGGAGATACTTTCTTTCTTCCCCTCCTTTTCTGTATTCCTCTGCTCATGTTTTCCATTCTGTCATTTCAGATGTACAACAGGGCATCGCCATGGATACGGGCATCTGCTGCGTGAATGCAGAGGGGTCGAGGACTGTTGCTTACACACACACACACACACACACACACACACACACACACACACACAATGTGTAACCACAATCAGCGGTCTCCGGCGGCAGTTTTAATTCCTAATTATTGACAAAGGCAGGCACTAACATGGGCTGTTGATAGATTCAACCCCTGTGATGGATGAAAAGTCCCTACTTTTAACTTGAGTCAACTTTTTGTAATTTTAGTGCACACTTTTATTTTTTGCGCGATTAATCGCATTGTTTGAAAGCGTTCAAAATATACCGACAACATTGAAAATACATACTCTATACAGCTAAAAACAACAATGTGAGGGCAAAACAAGTTGACATCAAGGTTAAAGAAAGTGTGCCTTATCAATTTACCAGATTTGGCTTACCCTTACTTTGGACAAAATCAATAAATCAATATTATTGTAATGCTTTTTGTATACAAATCTTAAAGGTGCACTGAGCAGAAATCGCTCCGCCATTTCTTGGTTGCAAAAATTGTAATAGTTTGCCTAATTTCAGTTTATGTGCAAAACAAGCAAGATTAGCGTAGGGAATCATTGTACCATATAGATTTGCCAAAACCCAAAAGATTGTATTTTCAGCTGTTTGAAGCTGGTGTACAAAACATAAAGTAAAAGATGCTAAAAGTACATTTAAGAACGGGAAGCATAGAAATTGTGCACATAGAACAGATCTGCCGCTTATTAGACCTGCTTTCAATTAGAATGATAGCTCTTTTACTCACATTTCTATGAGAATTTGGTCGTGGCCCAAAAAGTTACATTTTGCAGTTTGAAATTAAAGCTCAGTCTGAGCAAATTATGAATTTGCAATTAATCGGGATTAATCACAGCAAATCCTCCTATTAACTCGATTACATTGTTTTGTCATTTATCCTCTCTAATGAAAAGACAATAAATAAACATTTGCACTGAATATGGCTTTACTTCTGTTTGGAATTTGAAGCCAGGACATATCTTTAAATGTAGACTATGGACTATTTATCTGTCATTACAAGCCTTTAATGTCAGGTATGTGGGTGTGTGCGTGTGTGTGTTTGAGAAAGAGAGAGAGGCATGCAGATTGGTACTGAGAGGGAGGAGAGAGAGATCAGGGCAGAAGAGGAAGAAGAGACCCCGCAGATTGCGGGGTTCGGGCGAGAGAGGCATGACATACGGACCGTAGAGAAACCCACCACATTGACCCTCACAGTGCGCCTTGAGGAGAAAAACAAGCAGCGCGTCACATCTAGAAGATCCCTGCTGCGCGAGCACAACTGTCGCGGTGCAGATCGAACGTCGACCACCACCCAACTATTCTCCTCGTGCATCTCCCGTTAGCAGTTCTCTCTGGACGGACCGGCTCTGCCTGGCTGTGTGGAGCCATGCCACCATGCCGTTACCGAATCGGTGCCCTGCCAGCGCTGCTCTGTCTCTGTATCGGTATGATTTGGACCGGCGTCGCGGCAGAAACACAAGGTAACGATGCTGAGTTTAACTTTCTGACTGGTGTGCGCGCGCGCGTTTTTGCCCTAAGCGCCTAACACATTGGGCTGAGTTGAATGTATGAGGTTACCCCCTGGCTCCTATCCAGCATGAATGACTATCACAACTTTGGTTTGTCTGTTTGTCTATTCTGCTGGTGAAGGCTAAATAGCGTAGGCTACATAAATAAGACTATTCGCGTTTTCCAATTATAATCATGATACGAATCTTAATTTTAGGGCTGGTATGCTAGTATAATTCCTGTTTTAGCACTTTATATGACATTGGCCATATCATGTGCTTAGACCGTTAGGCTAGAGGAGCTAGACAAGATGGTCTAGGAGCTAGACCTAGGCTACTGTTGTTCTGGTCCTGATGATAGAGCTTGTTGTTACAGGCTGTGGAATAGCCTACAGTAAATCGTGACGCGTGGGAGAGAGACAGGCACAAACAACACAACACACACGACAATTAGCCTATCCAATTGTTGTTTGTCACAAAAAAAATGTCTAATGCGCTTGCGTTGTGTGTGACAAATCTTATAAAACATGTACTGATTTGTGGGGTTGCAGCAACATGATCTGCACCTCCACAACGGGTGTGTGTGTGGTGTGTGTGTGTGTGTGTGTGTGTGTGTGTGTGTCAGGCTTTCTATGACCCTCCACAATCCTGCTAACTGATTGTCAGACAGAAATATAGGACCGTTTCTCTGCTGTTGATGTTCTCTATTTAATCTAAATGTTATTACTCTCTCTTGTGCTCTCTCTCTGTCTCTCTCACTCACTATTTACTTCTCTCTCAGTTCATGGGCTACAGTAATACATTATTATGTGTTTTGTCTTCAGAGGGGCTTTTAGGTATTCCTCTTCATTTGCTGATAGGCTCTGTGTTCTGTAGCCTATAGCTGATATTGTCTTCTAGTCATCACAGACACCCACTGACCTGGCTGCCATGAAACTGGCTCTAATACGTTCATTGTATCACCACTGATTGATGCCCACGCTGCTGTGTGTGTGTGTGTCTGTGTGTGTGCACGCTGTTTCTGAGAAATGAGCTCTGTCCTCGTACACGTACAGATATTTTATTGGAAGTATATTGTGTGTTGTTATTAGACCTTGTTACGCCGGTTGACCGTGTCTGTAACGGGCTGGGACACAGAGGTCTGGCTTCTCTGTGACCGCTGGACTCTACAGGGTAGGGAGGACATTAGATGGAAGCTGGCACGTTATTCTCTAGCCAGCACTTCTTTCATCTATTTCTCTCTTCTTCTCTTTCTACTCTTCTCCTGGCATTACATTCGCTCCCACAGTTTCTGTCCTCTTTGCCTCCCCTCTATTATCACCTCCTCCCCTCTCCCCTCTCCCCTCCTTTTCTCCCCCTTTTTTCCCTTCTCTCTCATATGCCCCTCTCCCCCTCTCTCCTCTCCCCTCTCTCCTCCCCTCTCTCCTCTCCCCTCTCTCATCTCCCATCTCTCATACGCCCCTCTACCCTCTCTCATCTCCCATCTCTCATACGCCCCTCTCCTGCTTTCATACTCACCTTTCCCCTCTTTCATACTCACCTTTCCCCTCTCTCATACTCCCCTTTCCCCTCTCTCGTACTCCTTTCCCCTCCTCTCCTTTCCTCTCCTCTCCCTCTCCTCTCTCCTCCTCTCCTCTCCTCTCCTCTCCTCTCCTCTCCTCTCCTCTCCTCTCCTCTCCTCTCCTCTCCTCTCCTCTCCTCTCCTCCCATACTGCCCTCTCCCCTCTCTCATACTACATTCTCCCCTCTCTCATACTACCATCTCCTCTCTCTCATACTCCTCTCCCCTCTCTCTTCCCCCTCTCCTCCCCTCTCTCCTTTCTCATACTCCCATCTCCCCTCTCTCATACTCCCCTCTCCCCTCACTCCTCTCTCATACTCCCCTCTTTCATACTTCCCTCTCCCCTCTGTCATACTGGCCTCTCTCCTCTTCTCTCTTCTCTCCTCTCCCTCTCCCCTCCTCTCTCCCCTCTTCCCTCTCTCCTCTCCCCTCTTCCCTCTCTCCTCTCCCCTCTTCCCTCTCCCTCTTCCCTCTCTCCTCTTCCCTCTCTCCTCTCTCCCTCCTCTCTCCTCTCCCCTCTTCTCTCTCCTCTCCCCTCTTCTCTCTCCTCTCCCCTCTTTTCTCTCCTCTCCCCTCTCTCCCTCTCCCTCTCCTCTCCCTCTTCTCTCTCCTCCCTCTTTCCTCTCTCCTCTCCCCTCTTCCCTCTCTCCTCTCCCCTCTTCTCTCTCCTCTCCCCTCTCTCTCCTTCTCTCTCCTCTCTCTCCTCCCTCTCTTCTCTCCTCTCCTCTCTCCCTCTTCTCCTCCTCTCCTCTCCCCTCTTCTCTCTCCTCTCCCTCTCCTCCCCTCTTCTCTCTCCTCTCCCTCTCCTCCCTCTCCTCTCCCCTCTTCCCTCTCTTCTCTCTCCCTCTCCTCCCTCTCTTCTCTCTCCTCTCCGCTCTCCTCCCTCTCTTCTCTCTCCTCTCCGCTCTCCTCCCTCTCTTCTCTCTCCTCTCCGCTCTCCTCCCTCTCCTCTCTCTCCTCTCCGCTCTCCTCCCTCTCTTCTCTCTCCTCTCCGCTCTCCTCCCTCTCCTCTCTCTCCTCTCCGCTCTCCTCCCTCTCTTCTCTCTCCTCTCCGCTCTCCTCCCTCTCCTCTCCGTGGCAGGTTGTCTGCTCTCTTCTCTGTAAAACTCACTCATCCATAATTCGTCTTTCTCTTCTCATCAGATCATCTCTTATTTTTCCTCACCATTTTCTCTCATTCGCCAGAGGCCCTCCCTTCACCATAGTATACCATTGACAACTGTGTGTGTGTGTGTGTGTGTGTGTGTGTGTGTGTGTGTGTGTGTGTGTGTGTGTGTGTGTGTGTGTGTGTGTGTGTGTGTGTGTGTGTGTGTGTGTGTGTGTGTGTGTCCAGGATGGTCAGTTCTGGCTGACTTTGTGGTTGTAGGGATGCTGCTGACACTATTCCACAATAGAAGCCATTAACTGCAGCTTAACTGTGTGGCTGAGCTGCTCTGAACCCAGCCCGATCCGTGAGCCGTGTGATTGAACTGTCAGGAGTTTTGTGTTGGGCTGTCTCTTCCCCTGTTTTTTCCTTGCTGCTGTTGTTGTCCTGACTAAGTGTCTGTGCATTGATGTTTCCACAGCTTTAGCCCAGCCTCTACTAGGGTCGGAATGATGACAGAACAGAAGTTTGTATCAGGATAACAACAGTGACATTACTGGTCCCACTGCTCCATATCTGACCGTGTGGATTACACGTCCTAGGATTCACACTCTCCTCTCCATGACATGGCATTAAAACTAGTAACTTTAGTTTATTTAGTAAATATTTTCTTAGCTCTATTTTCTTAAAACTGCATTGTTGGTTAAGGGCTTGTAAGTAAGCATTTGACTTGATTTGATGCTGTGGCTTGTCTAGATGTTAAAAAGGACCAGAATGGGCAATAACTACCCTAAGCTATTTTAGCCGTTAAAGTTAGGAGTCAGTGGTTAGAAGCACATTTATGCACAGTATAAGGTGCAGTAAGCCCATTCTAACTGGGCCCAGTTTAATACTAACTGTCACCTTAGGGCCAATGGCTGTGAGTTGAGTTTGAGGTTCCAGTTGATTGACACGATCAGGATAGTTTCCAGCCCAGCTTTTTATACAGCTAATATTTCATCTTCTCTTTGCTTCATCCCTCATCACCATTATCTGAACAGACCCCTCGTCTGTCTACCCTTCATTACAGAGTTCCATTGAAGAGCCTGCCTGGTCCCGTTCCAGAGAATGTGTGCGTGTTCGTGTGTGATGATAAGAGAAGGTAGAAGCAATACTCAGAGTGATGCCGATAGCGACGTCTGTCTGGCATAATGTTAAATGCAGGGGCTTGCGATCCACCCCCATTTACATTTTTCATATTTTGTTGCCTTTCAACCTGGAATTAAAATTGATTTTGGGGGAAGGTTGTATCATTTGATTTACAAAACATGCCTACGACTTTGAAGATGCAAAATATTTTTTATCGTGAAACAAACAAGCAATTAGACAAAAAAAATGAAAACTTGAACATACATAACTATTCACCCCCCCAATTCAATACTTTGTAGAGCCACCTTTTGCAGCAATTACAGCTGCAAGTCTCTTGGGGTATGTCTCTATAAGCTTGGCACATCTAGCTAATCGGATTTTTGCCCATTCTTCAAGGCAAAACTGCTCCTGCACCTTCAAGTTGGATGAGTTCAGCTGGGGTACAGCAATCTTTAAGTCATATCACATATTCTCAATTGGATTGAGTTCTAGGCTTTGACTAGGCCATTCCAAGACATTTAAATGTTTTGCCTTAAACCACTCGAGTGTTGCTTGAGCAGTATGCTTAGAGTCATTGTCCTGCTGGGAGGTGAACCCCCATCCCAGTCTCAAATCTCTGGAAGGCTGAAACAGGCTTCCCTCAAGAATTTCCCTGTATTTAGTGCCATCCATCATTCCTTCAATTCTGACCAGTTTCCCAGTCCCTGCCGATGAAAAACATCGGCATAGCATGATGCTGCCAACACCACGCTTCACTGTGGGGATGGTGTCCACGGGGTGATGAGAGTTGTTGGGTTTGCGCCAGTCTTAGTGTTTTCCTTGATGGTGTCATGATGTTGGCCTGGGGGTAGATTTACGACAGTCATAAATACCTCTTCCCCCCTTTTTCCTCTTTCTACCCTACTGATGTGAAATTTAAAAACCCCTTGGTTAACATAGAGATTCTGGGTACATCAGAAGGTGGGGGGAAATTAACTATATTCTGGTAATCCGACCAACTGAACATAAACTCTACAGTGGAAAGTCTACACATCAGAGTTATCGGATTCACATGGAATTGTTGTTCAATTTAAATGTTTGAATATAAAATTATTGGTGAAGAGATTAAATGTAATTTTAGCTTCCAAATGAGAGATTTGGGTTTTCATAAGGTTAGCGCTCTCCCTTCCTATATAAAGCCTTGATGAAAATGTAACCTTCTGTTCCAAGTACGTGAGGTCTGAGGCCTCTGCGTTAAAAGGACTAACATGTCAACTACAGAACTAAGCCAATCTCAGCGTGAGCTTTGGTTGCGAATGGTATGAACATTGAACTCTTATTCACTACAGAGGTGATACCTCGTAGCCATTGAGTTAGCAACAGCAGCTGCAAACGTGGGCTAGGAAAGAACAGATAGAGTATCCTGTCTACCAAACAATGACGTTACTACAACGTATCCAATTGACCACCAGAGACATTCTTCAAGGGACAAAGGACTCGGTTTGGCAATACGGCCTTCCATCTACCACCAACCTACCGAAGCACAGCTCAGAGTAAATATTTATTGCATTTTCCTTTTCCAAATGGGTGGTAATTTAGACTGCATAAGATACTGTATTTACGATAGCACAGCTTCTCCCTTTGTCCCTCAGTCTTCCCGCTCTTTCACTCAAACCCACCCTTTTGTGTAACCAGCTGTCATATCTGCTCCGTCCGCTAGGGACATTTTCCTTTATAACGTAATTCTGTGTGATTAGTTAGGTATTTAGTAAATGTTAAGGGATTTTTATGAATAATGACTAAATTATGTATACATTGAAATCAGAACTATGACTAAACAGAATACTACTATGTTACTGTATGGATGTATGAATATTATTATAATCATAATACTGAATGTAATGTGTGTAGTTTTCATCCAGAATTAGAAGGACTGTCAGTTCCTTGTTAGAAACGAATGGCGTTATCGTCAGACCGGCTGCAATATTGTGTTCCTTACAGGATATCCTGTCTCTACCCGGGGAGGGGATAGACCTTGGGCTAGTAATAGATTATTTAACAGGTGGTAGACAATGTGGGAAGGCTTGTGAATTATACTGCCATTGTATCGGAGTGGAGGAAGGACATTTTAAAACCTATGATGTCATTTTTAGTGTATAACCTGATGTATATTGTACTATGGGCAGTACTCTCGAGAATAAACGCTATTGATTGATTTTGAGACTTGGTCTCTGTCCATTTTATGCAAATAAGTATCTTACAAATTCTTAGAAATGGGCAGAGTGTTTTAATTGAATTGGTTGATGAACATATAGGAATGAAATTCTTTTAACAGTAAATAAATAAATAAACCCAATTTTGTATTGCAGATTCAACTTGTTAGTCAGGGTTCGTGTAGATAACCAAGAATTTACAACTTTCAGATGAGACTGAATTAAGGTGACGATGTAAAATATTACTAGGTCTTTAAGAGTTTATTCGGAAGATAACAGCTCTATTACTATTCTTTTGTGGTGCCCGACTCTCTAGTTAATTACATTTACATGATTAGCTCAATCAGGTAATATTAATTACGGAGAAACGATTTTATAGAATAGCATGTCATATCACTTAATCCGGCATAGCCAAATGGCCAAAAAGCTCAATTTTAGTCTCATCTGACCAGAATACCCCTTCTTCCATATGTTTGGGGAGGTTCCCACATGCCTTTTGGCAAACACCAAACATGTTTGCTTATTTTTCTCTTTAAGCAATGACTCTTTTTCTGGCCACTCTTCCGTAAAGCCCAGCTCTGTGGAGTGTACAGCTTAAAGTGGTCCCATGGACAGATACTCCAATCTCCGCTGTGGAGCTTTGCAGCTCCTTCAGGGTTATCTTTGGTCTATTTGTTGCCTCTCTGATTAATGCCCTCCTTGACTGGTCCGTGAGTTTTGGTGGGCAGCCCTCTCTTGGCAGGTTTGTTGTGGTGACATATTCTTTCCATTTTTTAATAATGCATTTAATGGTGCTCTGTGGGATTTTCAAAGTTTATGATATTTTTTTATAAACCAACCCTGATTTGTACTTTTGTCCCTGCCCTGTTTGTAGAGATCCTTGGTCTTCATGGTCCCACTTGCTTGGTGGTGCCCCTTGCTTAGTGGTGTTGCAGACTCTGGGGCCTTTCAGAACAGGTGTATACAGTTGAAGTCTGAAGTTTACATACACTTAGGTTGGAGTCATGAAAACTTGTTTTTCAACCACTCCACACATTTCTTGTCATCAAACTAGAGTTTTGGCAAGTCATCTACTTTGTGCACGACACAAGTAATATTTCCAACAATTGCTTACAGACAGATTATTTTGAATAATAATTCACTGTATCACAATTCCAGTGGGTCAGAAGTTTACATACACTAAGTTGACTGTGCCTTTAAACAGCTTGGAAAATTCCAGAAAATTATGTCTTGGCTTTAGAAGCTTCTGAGGCTAATTGACATAATTTGAGTCAATTGGAGGTGTACCTGTGGATGTATTTCAAGGCCTACCTTCAAACTCAGTGTCTCTTTGCTTGACATCATGGGAAAATCCAAAGAAATCACCCAAGACCTCAGAAAAAAAATGGTAGACCTCCAGAAGTCTGTTTCATCCTTGGGAGCAATTTTCAAATGTCTGAAGGTACCATATTCATCTGTACAAACCATAGTATGCAAGTATAAACACCATCATACCGCCCAGGAAGGAGACGCGTTCTGTCTCCTAGAGATGAACATACTTTGGTGCGAAAAGTGCAAATCAATCCAAAAACAACAGCAAATGACCTTGTGAAGATGCTGGAGGAAACAGGCACAAAAGTCCTATATCGACATAACCTGAAACACCGCTCAGTAAGGAAGAAGCCACTGCTCCAAAACCACCATAAAAATTTCAGACTACGGTTTGAAACTGCACATGGGGAAAAGATTGTACTTTTTGGAGAAATGTCCTCTGGTCTGATGAAACAAAAATAGATCTGTTTGGCCATAATGACCATCGTTATGTTTGGAGGAGAAAAGGGGAGGCTTGCAAGCCGAAGAACACCATCCCAACCGTGAAGCACGGTGGTGGCAGCATCATGTTGTGGGGGTGCTTTGTTGCAGGAGGGACTGGTGCACTTCACAAAATAGATGGCACCATGAGGGAGGAAAATTATGTGGCTATATTGAAGCAACATCTCAAGACATCAGTCAAGAAGTTAAAGCTTGGTCGCAAATTGGTCTTCCAAATGGACAATGACCCCAAGCATAATTCCAAAGTGGCAAAATGGCTTAAGGACAACAAAGTCAAGGTATTGGAGTGGCCATCACAAAGCCCTGACCTCAATCCCATAGAAACTGTGTTGGCAGAACTGAAAAAGCGTGTGCGAGCAAGGAGGCCTACAAACCTGACTCAGTTACACCAGCTCTGTCAGGAGGAATGTGCCAAAATTCACCCAACTTATTGTGGATAGCTTGTGGAAGGCTACCCGAAACGTTTGACCCAAGTTACAATTTAAAGGCAATGCTACCAAATACTAATTGAGTGTATGTAAACTTCTGACCCACTGGGAATGTGATGAAATAAATAAAAGCTGAAATAAGTCATTCTCTCCAGTATTATTTTGACATTTCACATTCTTAAAATAAAGTGGTGATCCTAACTGACCTATGACAGGGAATATTTACTTGGATTAAATGTCATGAATTGTGAAAAACAGAGTTTAAATGTAGTTGGCTAAGGTGTATGTAAAGTTCCGACTTCAACTGTATATACTGAGATCATGTGACAGATCATGTGACACTTAGATTGCACACAGGTGGACTTTATTTCACTAATTATGTGACATCTGAAGGTAATTGGTTGTACCAGATCTTATTTAGGGGCTTCATAGCGAATAGGGTGAATAAATACAGTTGAAGTCAGAAGTTTACATACACCTTAGCCAAATACATTTAAATTCAGTTTTTCCACAATGTTCTGCAGTGTCAAAGAACAATGTGGCATCTACACTAACGCTCTGAACAAATCAAAACTGAAATGATTCTATAGAACTCAGATTCCATCTAAACTGTGGGGATATAACTGTTATTGTGTGATTTTTCTACTTCTCGACATCCATCACCTCAAAAATGGTTGGGTGGAAAAGTCCACCATGACTATAAATCAATCCATCCTGCTGGAACGATCTCGCTGGCTCTTTGTTGCTACGCACCAGATATCAACTCATCTGGCCTTTGGAACACAGAAGGTCTGATTGGAACATAGCTGTTGGGAGTTTTAGAAACTTAAGTCTGCCTGTGAGTATGGAAGAGAGGAGAGACAAGATGAGACAACTGAGCGGCGACGAGGGGAGACAGAGAGGAAGGGAGAGATGGGGAGACAGAGAGGAAGGGAGAGATGGGGAGACAGAGAGGAAGGGAGAGATGGGGAGACAGAGAGGAAGGGAGAGATGGGGAGACAGAGAGGAAGGGAGAGATGGGGAGAGATGGGGAGAGATGGGGAGACAGAGAGGAAGGGAGAGATGGGGAGACAGAGAGGAAGGGAGAGCTGGGGAGACAGAGAGGAAGGGAGAGATGGGGAGACAGAGAGGAAGGGAGAGCTGGGGAGACAGAGAGGAAGGGAGAGATGGGGAGACAGAGAGGAAGGGAGAGATGGGGAGAGAGGGATATCATATAATAAGCCTTTTCAGTGGTTATTGTTGCCTCGCCAAGCTCTGAGGGGGAGTAGGTCTTGGTAGCTGTTATGCACTTGGTGACTAAGGCATTTGTTAAATGGTCTATACAAACAAGATGTTATTGATCATTGAGGTATTGTATTCTCACAGTTATGCCTGCTGTACGATTCATCACGTACGCACGCACACACACACAAACACACACGCACGCGCACACACACGCACACACGCAAGCACACACGCACGCAAGCACACAGACGCACACACACACAGCTATATTGTATGCTCAAAAAATATACAGTACCAGTCAAAAGTTTGAACACACCGTGTGCCTTGAATTCTAAATAAATCACAGACAGTGTCACCAGCAAAGCACCATCACACCGCCTCCATGCTTCATGGTGGGAACCACCGGGGCGGCAGTGTAGCCTAGTGGTTAGTGCATTGGACTAGTAACCGGAAGGTTGCGAGTTCAAACCCCCAAGCTGACAAGGTACAAATCTGTCATTCTGCCCCTGGACAGGCAGTTAACCCACTGTTCCTAGGCCGTCATTGAAAATAAGAATGTGTTCTTAACTGACTTGCCTGGTTAAATAAAGGTAAAATAAATTTTTAAAAACACACGTGCAGAGATCATTCGTTCACCTAATCTGCATCTCACAAAGACACAGTGGTTAGAAACAAAAATCTCAAATTTGGAGTCATCAGACCAAAGGACAGATTTCCACCAGTCTAATGTCCATTGCTCGTGTTTCTTGGCCGAAGCAAGTTTCTTCTTCTTATTGGTGTCCTTTAGTAGTGGTTTCTTTGCAGCAATTCGACCATGAAGGCCTGATTCACGCAGTCTCTTCTGAACAGTTGATGTTGAGATGTGTCTTTTACTTGAACTCTGTGAAGCAGTTATTTGGGCTGTAATCTGATGTGCAGTTATTCTTATTAACTTATCCTCTGCAGCAGAGGTAACTCTGGGTCTTCCTTTCCTGTGGTGGTCCATGAGAGACAGTTTCATCATAGCGCTTGATGGTTTTTGCGACTGCACTTGAAGAAAAAGTTTTCTGGATTGACTGACCTTCATGTCTTAAAGTCATGATGGACTGTAATTTCTCTTTGCTCATTTGAGCTGTTCTTGCCATAACATGGACTTGGTCTTTTGCCAAATAGGGCTATCCTTCTGTATACCACCCCTACCTTGTCACAACTGATTGGCTCAGAAATTCCACAAATGAACTTTTAACAAGGCACACCTATTAATTGAAATGCATTCCAGATGACTACCTCATGAAGCTGGTTGAGAGAATGTCAAGAGTGTGCAAAGCTGTAATCGAGGAAAAGAGTGGCTACTTTGAAGAATCTCAAATATAAAATATTTGGATTTGTTTAACACATTTTTACTTACTACATGATTCCATGTGTGCTGTTTCATAGTTGTGGTGTCTTCACTATTGAATGTGTAATTTTGACGTGAGACTGTGAGAGGTAGTTGCATCCATAACCATGGAGAAAGGAAAAGAATCCATGCATGAAAAGACACATTGTTGTTTGTTGTTGGTCCAAAAACACTTCTGAAAAACAAATATGCCGCTTACAACAATTAACAAGTTTAAAACCAATGGAACGGTGGTAATCTTGCCTGGTAGAGAATGCATGTGTATCTTGTCCCCACATACAGATTTGGTATCCAAGTCTACAATTAGACACCACCTCCATACCAATAGGCTATTTGGAACGGTTGGCATAAAAATACTTTATTGAGAACAACCAACAGATTTAAACACCTGGAGTTTGCTAAACAGCATTGGCACTTGGATTGGAACTGGGTGCTTTGGTGGGTTTAACCTCAAAAAGGATGCATTTGCAGAAAATAGCCTCATACCTGTGGTGGTGATCTGTGATGTTATGGGGCTGTTTTGCCTCCACTGGTCCTGTGGCACTTGTTAAGGTCAACGGCATTATGAACTCTACCAAGTACCAGGACATTTTTGCCTCTGCCAAGAGGCTGAAGCTTGACCACAAGTGGATCTTCCAGCAAGACAATGACCCCAAGCACACACAAAATCTACAAATAAATAGTTAATTACCACAAAATCAACATTTTGCAATGGCCATCTCAGTCTCTGTACTTAGTTGAACCCAATTGAAAACCTGTGGTTTGAATTGAAGAGGGCAGTCCCATGAGCGCAGACGAAGAATATCAATAATCTGGAAAGATTCTGTATGGAGGAATGGTCTAACATCCTTCCCAATGTGTTCTCCAATCTCATAAAACGTTATAGAAAAAGGCTAAGTGCCCTTATCCTTGCAAGGGGAGGGTGGATATTTATTACTTGTTTAACAAAATATTTTTCTCTGAGCAATTGTATTTGCAATTTTCCAATGTTTTAAGTAGACATTATAGCTCAGTTGTTGTATTACTTATTTTATACAGTCTTCTTTGATCATCTTTATCAAGGGTGCTAATAATTTTGGAGGTGACCGTAGATCACGAACACAAACCGTCTCCTATCTCTGAAACCTGAGCTCCCAGATGGATTGAACTGACGGGAAGATGTTGATGACATCACCCATTAGGTTGACTCATATTGATGACATAACCTATTAAGAGCATAACTGATATGACCAGAGATGGTTTGGATGCAGTCATCATTCTTGGTATCAGAACGAGTGATGGTTATGTAACGGGATTCTTCTGTTGAAGGAGAGGCGGACCAAAATGCAGCGTGGTTATTTAGATACATCTTTAATAAAGATGAAAATAGAACAATATACAAAAACAAGAACCGTGAAAAACCGAAAACAGCCCTATCTGGTGTAACAAACACAAAGACAGGAACAATCACCTACAAACCCCAACACCAAACAGGCTACCTAAATATGGTTCCCAATCAGAGACAATGACTAACACCTGCCTCTGATTGAGAACCATATCAGGCCAAACACAGAAACAGACAAACTAGACACACAACATAGAATGCCCACTCAGATCACCCCCTGACCAAACAAAACATAGAAACATACAAAGCAAACTATGGTCAGGGTGTGACAGGTTAAGTAGTTGGAATGCGGCAGGAGTGGGAAAGAGAGAGAAAGAGGAAGTGATGAGGAATGTATGGCTGTAGTTATGGTAGAGGAGATGAAGTGATGAGGTATGTACTGTATGGCTTTAGTGATGTAGAGGAGATGAAGTGATGAGGAATGTATGGCTGTAGTGATAAAGTTATGAGGAATGTATGGCTGTAGTTATGTAGAGGAGATGAAGTGATGAGGAATGTATGACTAGTGATGGCTAGAGGAGAGAAAGATAACGTGATGAGGAATGTATGACTAGTGATGGCCAGAGGAGAGAAAGATGACATGATGAGGAATGTATGGCTGCAGTGATGGTAGAGGAGAGGAAGTGATGAGGTATGTACTGTATGGCTGTAGTGATGGTAGAGGAGAGGAAGTGATGAGGAATGTATGGCTGTAGTGATAAAGTTATGAGGAATGTATGGCTGTAGTTATGTAGAGGAGATGAAGTGATGAGGAATGTATAACTAGTGATGGTAGAGGAGAGAAAGGTGAAATTATGAGGAATGTATGACTAGTGATGGCCAGAGGAGAGAAAGATGACATGATGAGGAATGTATGGCTGCAGTGATGGTAGAGGAGAGGAAGTGATGAGGAAGGTATGGCTGTAGTGATGGTAGAGGAGAGAAAGTGATGAGGAATGTATGGCTGTAGTGATGGTAGAAATGAAGTGATGAGGAATGAATGGCTGTAGTGATGGTAGAGGAGAGGAAGTGATGAGGAATGTATGACTAGTGATGGCTAGAGGAGAGAAAGATGACATGATGAGGAATGTATGACGAGTGATGGCCAGAGGAGAGAAAGATGACATGATGAGGAATGTATGGCTGCAGTGATGGTAGAGGAGAGGAAGTGATGAGGAAGGTATGGCTGTAGTGATGGTAGAGGAGAGAAAGTGATGAGGAAGGTATGGCTGTAGTGATGGTAGAGGAGAGAAAGTGATGAGGAAGGTATGGCTGTAGTGATGGTAGAGGAGAGAAAGTGATGAGGAATGTATGGCTGTAGTGATGGTATAAATGAAGTGATGAGGAATGAATGGCTGTAGTGATGGTAGAGGAGAGGAAGTGATGAGGAATGTATGGCTGTATGGATGGTAGAGGAGAGAGATGAAGTGATGAGGAATGTTTGGCTGTAGCGAAGGTAGAGGAGATAAAGTGATGAGGAATGCTTGGCTGTAGTGATGGTAAAGGAGAGGAAGTGATGAGGACTGTATGGCTGTAGGGATGGTAGAAGAGAGAATGCTGAAGTGATGAGGAATGTTTGGCTGTAGTGATGGTAGAGGAGAGGAAGTGATGAGGAATGTATGGCTGTAGGGATGGTAGGGAGAGAATGATGAAGTGATGAGGAATGAATGGCTGTAGTGATGGTAGAGAGGAGAGGAAGTGATGAGGAATGTATGGCTGTAGTGATGGTAGAGGAGAGGAAGTGATGAGGAATGTTTGGCTGTAGGGATGGTAGAAGAGAGAATGCTGAAGTGATGAGGAATGTTTGGCTGTAGTGATGGTAGAGGAGAGGAAGTGATGAGGAATGTATGGCTGTAGGGATGGTAGAGGAGAGAATGATGAAGTGATGAGGAATGAATGGCTGTAGTGATGGTAGAGGAGATAAAGTGATGAGGAATGCTTGGCTGTAGTGATGGTAAAGGAGAGGAAGTGATGAGGACTGTATGGCTGTAGGGATGGTAGAAGAGAGAATGCTGAAGTGATGAGGAATGTTTGGCTGTAGTGATGGTAGAGGAGAGGAAGTGATGAGGAATGTATGGCTGTAGGGATGGTAGAGGAGAGAATGATGAAGTGATGAGGAATGTATGGCTGTAGTGATGGTAGAGGAGAGGAAGTGATGAGGAATGTATGGCTGTAGTGATGGTAGAGGAGAGGAAGTGATGAGGAATGTATGGCTGTAGTGATGGTAGAAATGAAGTGATGAGGAATGAATGGCGGTAGTGATGGTAGAGGAGAGGAAGTGATGAGGAATGTATGGCTGTAGGGATGATAGAGGAGAGAAAGATTAAGTGATGAGGAATGTTTGGCTGTAGTGATGGTAGAGGAGAAGACGTGATGAGGAATGTATGGCTGTAGTGAAGGTGGAGGAGAGAAAATGATGAGGAATGTATGGCTGTAGTGATGGTAGAGAAGAGGAAGTGATGAGGAATGTATGGCTGTAGTGATGGTAGAGGAGAAGACGCGATGAGGAATGTATGGCTGTAGTGATGGTAGAGGAGAGGAAGTGATGAGGAATGTATGGCTGTAGTGAAGGTAGAGGAGAGAAAGTGATGAGGAATGTATGGCTGTAGTGATGGTAGAGGAGAAGACATGATGAGGAATGTGTGGCTGTAGTGATGGTAGAGGAGAGGAAGTGATGAGGAATGTATGGCTGTAGTGATGGTAGAGGAGAGGAAGTGATGAGGAATGTATGGCTTTAGTGATGGTAGAGGAGAGGGAAGCAGAGGAGTGAATGATAGGGTCATCATCAGACACATACTACAAACCATATAGTGAAAGAGAGAGAAGAGAAGTCAGACAGCGGAGGAGTGAATGATGAGCCATAAATAACCATGATGATATTGAAAGAAACCGTTGTGATTCACTGAAGCCTGCTATTTGGCTGGTCTAGTTAAGGTCCCTCTGTGTGTGCGTGTTTATGTATTTGTGTGTGTGTGTGTGTGTGTGTGTGTGTGTGTGTGTGTGTGTCCAGAAGTAATTGAAACTCAACTCGCACTCCTGTCCACCTCCAGTTACCAGTAGAGTAAAAGAGATCGAGAAGAATTGGGAAAGTGTGGGGGCAGAAGGAGAGTAGTGATGGGGGACGTGTGGAGGCTGAAGGAGAGTAGTGATGGGGGACGTGTGGAGGCTGAAGGAGAGTAGTGATGGGGGACGTGTGGAGGCTGAAGGAGAGTAGTGATGGGGGACGTGTGGAGGCAGAAGGAGAGTAGTGATGGGGGACGTGTGGGGGCAGAAGGAGAGTTGTGATGGGGGACGTGTGGGGGCAGAAGGAGAGTAGTGATGGAGACGTGTGGGAGCAGAAGGAGAGTAATGATGGGGGACGTGTGGAGGCAGAAGGAGCGTAATGATGGGGGACTTGTGGGGGCAGAAGGAGAGTAATGATGGGGGAAGTGTGGGGTCAGAAGGAGAGTAGTGATGGGGGACGTGTTGGGGCAGAAGGAGAGTAGTGATGGGGGACGTGTGGGGGCAGAAGGAGAGTAATGATGGGGGAAGTGTGGGGGCAGAAGGAGAGTAATGATGGGGGACGTGTGGAGGCTGAAGGAGAGTAGTGTTGGGGACGTGTGGGGGCAGAAGGAGAGTAGTGATGGGGGACGTGTAGAGGCTGAAGGAGAGTAGTGATGATGGGGGACGTGTGGAGGCTGAAGGAGAGTAGTGATGGGGGACGTGTGGAGGCTGAAGGAGAGTAGTGATGGGGGACGTGTGGGGGCAGAAGGAGGTAAGTGATGGGGGACGTGTGGGGGCAGAAGGAGAGTAGTGATGGGGGACGTGTGGGGGGCAGAAGGAGAGTAGTGATGGGGGATGTGTGGGGGCAGAAGGAGAGTAGTGATGGGGGACGTGTGGGGGCAGAAGGAGAGTAGTGATGGGGGACGTGTGTGGGCAGAAGGAGAGTAGTGATGGGGGACGTGTGGAGGCAGAAGGAGAGTAGTGATGGGGGACGTGTGGGGGCAGAAGGAGAAGGAGGAAGAATGCTTTAGCAAGTACCTGAGGGTTTCCATGGGGATTGCATGTCAACATGGGGAATGTTAATAAACATTAAAGCTGCAATATGTAACTTTCTGGGCAAACTGACCAAATTTGCATAGAATAGATCTGTCATTCTCATTGAAAGCAAGTCTAAGAAGTGGTAGATCTGTTCTATGTGTGCTATTTATATTCTTCCTGTTCTTAAGTTTAGGTTTTGTGTCTTTTACTTTTGGTTTTGTACACCAGCTTCAAACAGCTGAAATTACTATGTTTTTGGTCATGGCAAATATATTTTTTTACAGTGGCTGAGATGGTACAATAATTCTCTCCACTGTGCTTGTTTTGCCACATAAACGGAAATTAGGCAAACTATTTGAATTTTAGCCACCAGCTAGCCTAGTGGTTAGAGCGTTGGGCCAGTAACCAAAAGGTTGCTGGATCGAATCTCCGAGCTGAGAAGGTAAAAATCTGTTGATCTGTAGGCCGTCATTGTAAATAAGAATTTGTTCTTAACAGACTTGTTAGTTAAGTAAAAGGTTACATTTCAAAAATATCAACAACAAAAAACATTGTGCATCTTTAAGGATGAAATGACAGAAAGGAGATAGATGTGTGTGTCAGTCAGATGAATATAGATCCAGTCAGATCAGAGGTTACTTCAAGGAAAGAAGGGTTTTAAAGTACTGCTGTAGGAGTCCTGTGGTGTGAGCGACTGGATTTGAACCCAGGTCATCTATTCACAACAGGAATGTGTTACCCGCGCTGTGTCTTCAGGTCTCAGACAAGGTTACTCCTCCCATGAGTGTGGTTTTACTGAATCTTCTCTGTTAGAAATGGTTGAGTTGGGATACAGTAGGCAGACACAAATGATGATGAAAGTG
>NC_056448.1:30362846-30375346 GCF_018296145.1 Oncorhynchus tshawytscha
ACATCTCCTCCTGTTTATCTGTAAAGAAGAAATCAGCCAGGCATGTGTTTGTTGGTGGCTGATGAAGGTTTGATGGGTGGAGTAGACACTCCCTGCAGACGTTGAGTTGGTGGCTGATGAAGGTTTGATGGGTGGTGTAGACACTCTTTGCAGACACAACAGACACTATTAAAGGGGCAATCAGCAGTTACTACATACATTTTTGGACTTAAAAATGTATGATATGTACCCATTGATTCTTGAAGAATATAAACTTATTAATGCCTCCTGACCTTAGTTCCCCATCTTAGTACCCCATCAGAACCCAAAATGTACGGTTGTTTTACTCCAACGTTTGTAAACAAAGAAAATGTAAACAAAGACTATATAGTCCCAAAACTATGGTTAAAACGGTCATTTTCATATCATGGATGGTCAGGCATTGCATCCATAGCTCTGTCTATGAATTCAAGTGAGGTTACATTTCTTCAGCCCCATCCCTCAGCTTTTTACCGGACCAGGGAGGGGAGTCCGCTTTGTTATTGTTTCTACTGACACTTTAAAGTCAAAAGCTGTTTTTGTCAGTGTGAGGATGTGTGCTTTTAAAAATCAGCCTGTTCTGAGAGCAGGTGTTATGTGATCCAGTGGTTTTGTTAGAATGGAGGGGCAGCAGCACAGTGATACACTGGCCATGAAGTAAGTAAGTGTGTATGAGTGTGTGTGTGTGTGTGTGTGTGTGTGTGTGTGTGTGTGTGTGTGTGTGTGTGTGCTGTTCTGTCGCTTTTAGTGCTGAGCTGTTGGAGTTGGCCTTTTAGCATGCGTGGGAGCAGTGTGCCTGTCTATGCTTTTCTTCAACCCCCCCACCGTCATGCTTGACTGCCTAACCTGTCACTCCTTGCCCAGAAAGTCCGTGATCTGCCTATGTGAGTGTGTGTGTGTGCAGTAGAGAGCAGGTGTATTGTGCTGGGCTGGTCAACTTGATGCCACATAAACCCAGTAGTGCTGAAACAGTTGAACAGACAGTAGAACAGACAGTAGTCCTAATAACAGTAGAACAGACAGTAGAACTGACAGTAGTCCTAATAACAGTAGAACAGACAGTAGAACTGACAGTAGTCCTAATAACAGTAGAACAGACAGTAGAACTGACAGTAGTCCTAATAACAGTAGAACAGACAGTAGAACTGGCAATAGTCCTGATAACAGTTGAACAGGCAGTAGAACTAACAGTAGTCCTGATAATAGTTGAACAGACAGTAGAACTAACAGTAGTCCTGATAACAGTTGAACAGACAATGGAACAGACAGTAGAACAGAGGGTAGTCTTGATAACAGTAGAACAGACAGTGGTCCTGATGACAGTGGAACAGACAGTGGAACAGACAATAGTCCTGATAACAGTGGAACAGACAGTGGAAGAGACAGTAGTCCTGATAACAGTTGAACAGACAGTAGAACAGACAGTAGTCCTGATAACAGTTGAACAGACAGTTGAACAGACAATAGTCCTGATAACAATTGAACAGACAGTGGTCCTGATAACAGTGGAACAGACAGTAGTCCTGATAACAGTAGAACAGACAATTGTCCTGATAACAGTTGAACAGACAGTGGTACTGATAACAGTTGAACAGACAGTAGAACAGACAGTAGTCCTGATAACAGTTGAACAGACAGTTGAACAGACAATAGTCCTGATAACAATTGAACAGACAGTAGTCCTGATAACAGTAGAACAGACAATTGTCCTGATAACAGTTGAACAGACAGTGGTACTGATAACAGTTGAACAGACAGTAGAACAGACAATAGCCTGATAACAATGGAACAGAGGGTAGTCCTGAAAAAAGTGGAACAGACAAATAGTGGAACAGCCAGTGGAAGAGACAGTAGTCCTGATAACAGTTGAACAGACAGTAGAACAGACAATAGCCTGATAACAATGGAACAGAGGGTAGTCCTGATAACAGTAGAACAAACAGTAGAGCAGACAGTAGTCCTGATAACAGTAGAACAGACAGTGGAACAGACAGTGGAACAGACAGTAGTCCTGATAACAGTGGAACAGACAGTGTTACAGACAGTAGTCCTGATAACAGTGGAACAGACAGTAGTCCTGATAACAGTAGAACAGACAGTGGAACAGACAGTGGAACAGACAGTAGTCCTGATAACAGTGGAACAGACAATAGTCCTGATAAACAGTGGAACAGACAGTGTTACAGACAGTAGTCCTGATAACAGTGGAACAGACAGTAGTCCTGATAACAGTGGAACAGACAGTAGTCCTGATAACAGTGGAACAGACAGTAGTCCTGATTACAGTGGAACAGACAGTAGTCCTGATTACAGTGGAACAGACAGTGGAACAGACAGTAGTCCTGATTACAGTGGAACAGACAGTAGTCCTGATTACAGTGGAACAGACAGTAGTCCTGATTACAGTGGAACAGACAGTGTTACAGACAGTAGTCCTGATAACAGTGGAACAGACAGTAGTCCTGATAACAGTGGAACAGACAATAGTCCTGATAAACAGTGGAACAGACAGTGTTACAGACAGTAGTCCTGATAACAGTAGAACAGACAGTGGAACAGACAGTAGTCCTGATAACAGTAGAACAGACAGTGGAACAGACAGTGGAACAGACAGTAGTCCTGATAACAGTGGAACAGACAATAGTCCTGATAACAGTGGAACAGACAGTGGAACAGACAGTAGTCCTGATAACAGTGGAACAGACAGTAGTCCTGATTACAGTGGAACAGACAGTAGTCCTGATTACAGTGGAACAGACAGTGTTACAGACAGTAGTCCTGATAACAGTGGAACAGACAGTAGTCCTGATAACAGTGGAACAGACAGTAGTCCTGATTACAGTGGAACAGACAGTAGTCCTGATAACAGTGGAACAGACAGTAGTCCTGATTACAGTGGAACAGACAGTAGTCCTGATTACAGTGGAACAGACAGTGTTACAGACAGTAGTCCTGATAACAGTGTTACAGACAGTAGTCCTGATAACAGTGGAACAGACAGTAGTCCTGATAACAGTGGAACAGACAGTAGAACCCATGGTGACCCCTGGAAAATGTTACAGGAGTCTCACTCTTTCTCTCTTTCGTTCTCTTTCTCTCTCTCTCTGTGTTTCTCTAGCTGAGATCGACACCACACCTCCACCTTCCTCCCCCTCCCCCTCTCCAGCCATAGGGAACACAGACAGAAACTTACCCAGGGGGAGAGGGCCCGAGGCTGGGTTAGGGCCCAGGGTGGGAAGAGGGCCCGAGGCTGGGTTAGGGCCCGGGGTGGGGATGAGTGCCGCTGGTGATCTGCTAGAGTCAGTCCTGGCTCAGAAGGATCATCTCTTCTCCCAGACAGGGGGAATGGTCCTGCCCTCAGCTCTGCCCCAGGACCTGCTGCCTCTCCTGGGGAGAGAAATGAGCACAGGGGGCCTGTCTGGAGGTCTATCTCTGGATCAACAGGGTCTGTTGAAGAGGATACAACCCCCAGTTTCACAACCCCACGACAGCGGATCACCCCTCCCTTCACAGCTCTCCCAGCCCGACAGCAACCCCCTCACCTCCTCCTCTCAGCCCGTGATGCACACACTGCCGGGACAGCGAGATGAGGTCACCACTATCGTCACGGCGACCGTGGACGCAGACACAGACATGGATGCAGAAACACCTTCACCGGGTATAAGTGGTATACATTAGACCAGGGGTCTTTTCGTTCTGAACAGAAACATACTTTTTTTAGTTCCGTCCAGCAAAATAAAGTTCCTAACTATCGTTCCTTTCTGTTCATTTTTGAACCTCTGAAATCCTTATTTAAAAAATAATAAAAAAATTGCTCATTAAATTAAATTAAACTTCACCAATCAGTGCGGGTACACCCTGTATATAGCTCCACATTGATCTGGTACTGGTAATCCCAGTGCAGTTTGCTATGCTAAAGTTGTTTACGGGCTTGATGGAAAGACAAGTGTAGGGCACGAGATGCAACTTAACATTTTGCGGGAGAGAGCGAGAGAGGGTGAAGGGCATCTTGTTATGGCATGCATTATCTGAATTAGGCCCACAGAATTATACCTATGGAGGAGCGGCTTCTAAGGAGGAACTTTGAATGTCTTTGAACTTCAGAGACTTGGCTTAACATTGGACCAGAGCAAGCTAGCTAACAAGCTTGTGCATGCAGAGTGCGCACCAGAATTAAAAACATGTCTTACCTTTTTGTAGTTAATGAATCCAATGTGAAATGTGATAACTATAGTATCCCTAACTAGCATAGAAAATTACCCTCCCTTAACCCAGACGATGCTGGGCCAATTGTGCGCCGCCCTATGGGACTCCTGATCACGGCCGGTTGGGATACAGCCCGGGATCAAACCTGGGTCTGTAATAACGCCTCTAGCACTGTGATGCAGTGCCACTGCGCCACTCGGGAGGCCAAATCCATTATTTTCTAAATAAAAATCTCTCTCCCTATCTTCCGTATCATGCATGTAGCTATCGTCAATAGGCTACAGTAGCCTATGCTTCGGGGCGGTAGCGGCAGGTAGCCTACTCATGGACAGTTTCTGATTGACATAGGGAGGACTTTGCATAGGCGCTTTGTTATGTTTGTTTGTGGGACTGGGAAATATACCCGGAACATAAACAATACTTTATTAACCGGTTTCCATGCTTTTAAAATAACGGTTCTGTTCCAGAAGAGTATAGATCACTTTCGTTCCCGGTTCTGTTTCTTGGACAATGTCCTTATTTTCTGGTTTTCAGTTCTGTTCTCTGAACCGTTCCAACCTCTGCATTAGACTAGACTAGAGCATCATCAATGTCAGAGAACACCCTGTCCTTTTACAGAAAGCAGTTGTTGATGTTGTTTACCTTTCTCTCACTGAAGACAGAGATGTGCTTATCTCACCAGCATCCTGGATTACACTGTGAAATACATTTCTCAAATATTATATTGTTAAATCAATGTTTGTCCTCTCCTCTTATCTCTAGCTGTGTCTGGCTGTATGGTGAATTTCTCCGACCCCGAGGGATACATAGACTCTTCTGACGACCCCCCCCTCCCAGATGGAACATTCCTACACTGTACATACACCGTCACTGTGTACACAGGCTATGGAGTCGAGCTACAGGTAAACAAACAAACACACATGTGCTTTCACTGAGTGATGTTATATGCATAAGTTTGTATGTGAAAACTATAAGATGCATACATTGTATCTGAACTCACTTCACTGGCGCTAAAGAGGGAGGCTCGACTGGTGCTAGCACATGAGCAGATCAGATACACCACTGGAACGCCGATTAAGCTGTTTACATGTCCTAATCGTTTGAAAGATTGCTCAGAAAACTAGGTGTTTTTAATTAACGTACGCTTACTTTCGATATAAAAATATAGTTTAATATCGAATTATTAGTGTGCATGTAAACGTACTCAATGACACAGACACGGACACAGACTGCGTTGTGATTGCTGACTCTGTATTGATCTCAGGATTGTCTCTGACCCCTAGTGATGTCTGCTGGTACAGCAGACATCACTAGCTATATACAGGGAGTACCAGTTCAATGTGGAGCTATATACAGGGAGTACCAGTACCAGGTCAATGTGGAGCTATATACAGGGAGTACCAGATCAATGTGGAGCTATATACAGGGAGTACCAGATCAATGTGGAGCTATATACAGGGAGTACCAGATCAATGTGGAGCTATATACAGGGGAGTACCAGATCAATGTGGAGCTATATACAGGGAGTACCAGTACCAGGTCAATGTGGAGCTATATACAGGGAGTACCAGATCAATGTGGAGCTATATACAGGGAGTGGCCGTACCAGATCAATGTGGAGCTATATACAGGGCGTACCGGTACCAGGTCAATGTGGAACTATATAGAGGGAGTACCCGTACCAGATCATTGTGGAGCTATATACAGGGAGTACCAGATCAATGTGGAGCTATATACAGGGAGTACCAGTACCAGATCAATGTGGAGCTATATACAGGGAGTACCAGATCAATGTGGAGCTATATACAGGGAGTGGCCGTACCAGATCAATGTGGAGCTATATACAGGGAGTACCAGTACCAGGTCAATGTGGAGCTATATACAGGGAGTACCAGATCAATGTGGAGCTATATACAGGGAGTGGCCGTACCAGATCAATGTGGAGCTATATACAGGGCGTACCGGTACCAGGTCAATGTGGAACTATATAGAGGAGTACCCGTACCAGATCATTGTGGAGCTATATACAGGGAGTACCAGATCAATGTGGAGCTATATACAGGGAGTACCAGTACCAGATCAATGTGGAGCTATATACAGGGAGTACCAGATCAATGTGGAGCTATATACAGGGAGTGGCCGTACCAGATCAATGTGGAGCTATATACAGGGCGTACCGGTACCAGGTCAATGTGGAGCTATATACAGGGAGTACCAGTACCAGATCAATGTGGAACTATATAGAGGGAGTTCCAGTACCAGATCAATGTGGAGCTATATACAGGAGTACCAGATCAATGTGGAGCTATATACAGAGAGTACCCGTACCAGATCAATGTGGAGCTATATACAGAGAGTACCCGTACCAGATCAATGTGGAGCTATATACAGGGAGTACCAGTACCAGATCAATGTGGAGCTATATACAGGGAGTGCCCGTACCAGATCAATGTGGAGCTATATACAGAGAGTACCAGTACCAGATCAATGTGGAGCTATATACAGAGAGTACCCGTACCAGATCAATGTGGAGCTATATACAGGGAGTACCAGTACCAGATCAATGTGGAGCTATATACAGGGAGTACCAGTACCAGATCAATGTGGAGCTATATACAGGGAGTACCAGTACCAGATCAATGTGGAGCTATATACAGGGAGTGCCCGTACCAGATCAATGTGGAGCTATATACAGAGAGTACCCGTACCAGATCAATGTGGAGCTATATACAGGGAGTACCAGTACCAGATCAATGTGGAGCTATATACAGGGAGTACCAGTACCAGATCAATGTGGAAATATATAGAGGGAGTACCAGTACCAGATCAATGTGGAGCTATATACAGCGAGTACTAGTACCAGATAAATGTGGAGCTATATACAGGGAGTACCAGTACCAGATCAATGTGGAAATATATAGAGGGAGTACCAGTACCAGATCAATGTGGAAATATATAGAGGGAGTACCAGTACCAGATCAATGTGGAGCTATATACAGCGAGTACTAGTACCAGATCAATGTGGAGCTATATACAGGGATTACCAGTACCAGATCAATGTGGAGCTATATACATGGTGTACCCGTACCAGATCAATGTGGAGCTATATACAGGGAGTACTAGTACCAGGTATATGTGGAGCTATATACAGGGAGTACCAGTACCAGATCAATGTGGAGCTATATACAGGGAGTACCAGTGCCAGATCAATGTGGAGCTATATACAGGGAGTACCAGTACCAGATCAATGTGAAGCTATATACAGGGAGTACCCGTACCAGATTAATGTGCAGGGGTACAAGGTAGATACAAGGTAGATACTGTATGTATATATGTACATGAATGCAGGGTGAAGTGACTACGAATCAGAATAGATAATAATAAGAGTAAAATATAGAACAGAGTAGCAGCAGATGATATAAGTTAGTGTGTGTGTATACAAGGAGTACCAGTACCAGATCAATATGGAGCTATATACAGGGAGTACCAGTACCATATCAATGTGGAGCTATATACAGGGAGTACCAGATCAATGTGGAGCTATATATGTATGTATGTTTGTTTGTTTGTGTTGTGTCGGTATGCATGTGTGTGTGTGTGTGTTGTGTGCGTATGTAGCGTTTGAATGTGTGAGAGATTTGTGTGCGAGTGACAGTGTAGTATGTGTGAGTGAGTGTGTATATTAAGTCTAGTGAGTGTGTATATGGTGTGTATTTTAAGTCTAGTGAGTGTGTATATGGTGTGTATATTAAGTCTTGTGAGTGTGTATATGGTGTGTATATTAAGTCTAGTGAGTGTGTATATGGTGTGTATATTAAGTCTAGTGAGTGTGCATAGGGTCAGTGCAAGATAAAGTCAGTGCAGATAGTTCGGGTACCATTAATTGACATTTAGCAGTCTGGCTGTTCAACAATCCTATGGCTTGGGGGTAGAAGCTGTCTTGGAGTCTGTTGGTCCGGGACCCTATGCTTCGGTACCATTTGCCGGACGGCAGCAGAGTGAACAGTCTATGACTTGGGTGGCTGGAGTCTTTGGCAATTTCTCGGGCCTTCCTCCACACAACACTGGTGCTGTTCCAGGTCCTCTTTATTGCAGTCAAGCACTAAGCACTTTCGGAAAAGCTGACCACGACTCCATTTTGTTGCTCTGCACCATCACTCATTCATGTATATTTATGTACATATTCTTTATCCCTTTACACTTGTGTGTATAAGGTAGTAGTTTTGGAATTGTTAGCTAGATTACTCGTTGGTTATTACTGCATTGTCGGAACTAGAAGCACAAGCATTTCGCTACACTCGCATTAACATCTGCTAACCATGTGTATGTGACAAATACATTTTGATTTGATTTGAAAAGATCTCAGAAGAGATGTGCAGTGTCATTAACTGTATTTATAACATGGTTTCTGAGAATTCTCACTCACTGTCTGCCTCTCCGCTTTATCTCTCACTGTCTGCCTCTCCCCTTTATCTCTCACTGTCTGCCTCTCCCCTTTATCTCTCACTATCTGCCTCTCCCCTTTATCTCGCATTGTCTGCCTCTCCCCTTTATCTCGCACTGTCTGCCTCCCCTTTATCTCGCACTGTCTGCCTTTCCCCTTTCTCTCACTGTCTGCCTCTCCCCTTTATCTCGCACTGTCTGCCTCTCCCCTTTATCTCGCACTGTCTGCCTCTCCCCTTTATCTCTCACTGTCTGCTTCTCCCCTTTATCTCGCACTGTCTGCCTCTCCCCTTTATCTCTCACTGTCTGCCTCTCTCTCCTTCCTCTCAACTTCGCTCTTCTCTCAATATCTCTCTTCTCTCTCTCTCTCTTAGGTGAAGAGTGTGAATCTGTCAGAGGGAGAGCAGCTGTCAATCAGAGGGGTGGATGAGGGCGGGGCCTTGCTGGTTCTGGCCAATCACACACTGCTGGTGGAGGGTCAGGTGATCCGAAGTCCGACCAATACCATCTCAGTATACTACCGCTCCTCGCCTGAGGGGAGCATAGGCATGTTCCAGCTACACTACCAAAGTGAGCACACACACACAATCACACACACAGTCGCACACTATCACGCACACACAGTCACACACAAAATTGTTCATGTTTTTAATTCAAAGCCTTCATTAGGTCCTAACTACTAAAGGGTTGTTGATTCTCTGTCTACCTGATCTATTAATGGCCTAACCACTTAATCTTGTTTTGTAATCAATTAGCACTGTGATTGGATGTCGTATCAATTAACTGATTAGCTGAGATTAATTGGTTTTCATTTCATTATGCAGCTGTGTGTGTGTGTGTGTGTGTGTGTGTGTGTGTGTGTGTCACCTGTAATGTCTTCCTCTGTCATCTCACACTAGTGTACTGTCTGTGTCAGTTCAGATAGGACAGGAATGGATAGATGGAGTTAACGTCGCAAACTACTTGCCTTTCACCTGGCCTGTCCTCTCCTCTCTCTGTTATTCTGGCCTATCCAGTCATATATCCATTAGTCTGGCCTATCCAGTCATATATCCATTAGTCTGGCCTATCCAGTCATATATCCATTAGTCTGGCCTATCCAGTTTTCTTTTTAATTGAGTCATTTAGCAGGCGCTCTTATCCAAAGCAATTTACAGTTAGTGCATTCATTGTAAAAATAGATAGGTAGGACAACCACATATCACAGGTATAGAAAGTACATTCAGTAGAGTCCGAGCTTGAAGGTGGGGGGTTCAGGTTTTTATTTGATTTTATTTGGGGCTGGGGGGTGTCGAGGTGAGGGGGAGGATTATTTAAGATACTGTTTCAGATGTTTTCAGAAGATGGGCAGGGTCTCTACTATCCTAGCTTCAGGGGTAAGCTGATTCCACCATTGGGATGCCAGGTCAGAGAAGACAGTCTCTGGGCTGAGCGGGAGCTGCCCACCCGTAGTGGTGGGTGGGTTAAGAGACCTGAGGTGACAGAACGGAGTGCTCGGGTTGGGGTGTAGGGTTTTAGCATAGCCTGAAGGTAGGGAGGGGCAGTTCCTCTTGCAGTAACGTAGGTAAGCACCATGGTTTTGTAGTAGTGGATGTGAGCTTCAACTGGAAGCCAGTGGAGTGTGTGGAAGAGCGGGGAGACATGGGAGAACTTGGGAAGGTTGAACACCAAGCAGCCTGCAGCATTCTGGATAAGGTGCAGGGGTTTGATGGTACAAGAGGGGAACCCAGCCAATAACGAGTTGCAGTAGTCCAGACAGGAGAGGACAAGAGCCTGGATTAGGACCTGCGCTGCTTCCTGTGTGAGGTAAAGGTGTACGCTAAGGATGTTGTAGAGCATGAACCTGCAGCAGTGGGTCACTGCTTTGATGTTTGTAGAGAACGACAGGTGTTGTTCATGGTCACACCAAGGTTCTTTGTACTCTGGGAGGGTGACACTGTGGAGTTGTCAACCGTGATAGAGAGGTCTTTGAGCGGGCAGGCCTTCCCAGGGAGGAAGAGTAGCTCCTTCTTGTTGAGCTTGAGGTGGTGGGCCGACATCCAAGTTGAGATATCTGCCAGGCACGCAGAGGATGCATGTCGCCACCTGGGTGTCAGAAGGGGGGAAGGAGAAAGTAGTTATCTGTATTATCTGCATAGCAATGATAGGAGAGACCATGTGAGGATATGACAGAGCCTAGTAACTTGGTGTTTAGAGAGACGAGGAGAGATTCTAGAACCGAGCCCTGGGGGACACCAGTAGTGAGAATACGTGGTGCAGACACAGATCCTTTCCACATCACCTGCCCAGGTAGGATGCAGTCCAAGATTGTGCCCAGCCCTGAGAGGCTGGAGAGGAGGCAGAGCCTGAGACGCCCAGTCCTGAGAGGCTGGAGAAGAGGCAGAGCCTGAGACGCCCAGCCCTGAGAGGCTGAAGAGGAGGCAGAGCCTGAGACGCCCAGCCCTGAGAAGCAGGAGAGGAGGCAGAGCATGAGACGCCCAGCCCTGAGAAGCAGGAGAGGAGGCAGAGCCTGAGACGCCCATCCCTGAGAGACTAGAGAGGAGGCAGAGCCTGAGATGCCCAGCCCTGAGAGGCTGGAGAGGACGCAGAGTCTGAGACGCCCAGCCCTGAGAGGCTGGAGAGGACACAGAGTCTGAGACGCCCAGTCCTGAGAGGCTGGAGAGGAAGATCTGATGGTTCATGGTGTCAAAGGCAGGACGATGAGGAGAGAAGTCAGCTTTGGCAGAGAAAAGCAGTCCCAGTTGAGTGACCTGTCTTGAAGCCTGACTGGTTAGGGTTAAGAAGATCGTTCTGAGAGAGATAATGAGATCATAGATATAAGTTGATCAGAGACAGCACCCTCAAGTGTTTTGGAAAGAAAAGAAAGAATGGATAATAGTCTATAGTTTTTGACTTCAGATTAGTTGAGTGTTGGTTTCTTAAGGAGGGGAGTGACTCGGGACATTTTGAAGTCAGAGGTGATGCAGCCAGTGGTCAGTTAGGAGTCGATGAGGGAATGGAAAATGTCTCCAGCGATGGTCTGGAGAAGGGAGGAGGGGATGGGGTCAAATGGGCAGGCAGGTTGTTGAGCGGCCAGACCTCACTAGTCACAGGATTTCATCTGGAGAGAGAGGGGAGAAAGAGGCATATGGGAGTTCTTTGTGAGTGAGACCAGTGGACTCAATAGGCTGAGTGAATAAGTAGCGGATGTCGTGAACTTTTTTTCAAAGTAGTTGACAAAGTTGTCCACAGAGAGGGAGGGTTGGAGGATTAAGGAGGGAGGAGAAGGTGTAAAAAAGTTTCCTATGATTAGAGGCTGAAGCTTGATATTTAGAGTGGTAGAAAGTGGCTTTAGTAGCAGATACAGAGGAAGAGAAGGCAGAGAGGAGGGAGTGAAAGGATGATAGGTCCTCCTGAAGTTTAGTTTTCCTCCATTTTCGCTCAGCTGCCCGCAGCCCTGTTCTGTAAGCTCTCAATGAGTCACTCCGCCACGGAGCAGGACAGGAGGGCCAAGCCGGCTGGGAGGAAAGAGGACAATGCGAGTCATAGGATGCTGTAAGGGAGGAGAGTAGGGTTGACGAGGCAGAATCAGGAGACAGGAGGGAGAAGGATTTAGCAGAAGGGAGAGGTGATAGGATAGAAGAGGAGAGAGTAGTAGTCATCTCAGATCAAATTAGACCAGGAAGCCAACTATTGAATAGATTAGCATAAAATAGACTAAGGTGAAAATAAGATAAGCGCTTTGAGATAAACGCATAGAGAATGGAAATCTCTCTCGCTCCTCTTCTCTCTTATTTTACCTTCTATCTTTCACACTATCCCCTTCTCCCTCCCCCTCTCCCCCTGGCAGTATT
>NC_056448.1:30380346-30440346 GCF_018296145.1 Oncorhynchus tshawytscha
TCCTAGCCTGTTTGTGTTCATGGTTATTACAGTGTGTGTGTGTGTGTGTGTGTGTGTGTGCGTGCGTGTATTACAGCTTCATCCTCTTTTCTGCCTTCTCATGGCTATTAATCTGTGTGTGCGTTTGATATGCTAATGCCGTGTGCAGATCAGGCCCTGGCCACCTGGAAGAGGGGGCGGAGATTACCCATGAGTCATTGTAGCTCGGCTTGAGGCTGTAAGACCAGGAGGAGAAGCTGTCAATCAACCATCCTACCTTCCCTCCCTCCCTGTCAGTCTGTCTGTTTGCGTGTGACTCACACCTCCTTAGAACCAGTGTTCTCCAACCCTCTCCTCCAGTACCCCACGCTGCTCCACTTAGTTGAGATATTTCACTTCTAGCAATGATTCAACTGGTCAAGCGCTTGATGATTGTTAAGCAGATGATGGTTTACCTCTCTCTCTCTCTCCCTCTCCCTCCCTCCCTCCCTCCCTCCCTCCCTCCCTCCCTCCCTCCCTCCCTCCCTCCCTCCCTCCTCCCTCCCTCCCCCTCCCTCCCTCCCTCCCTCTGTCTCTCTCTCTGTCTCTCCCTCCCTCCCTCCCTCCCTCCATCTCCCTCCCTCCCTCCCTCCATCTCTCTCACTCCCTCTCTCTCACTCCATCTCGCCGTCCTCCCTTTCGCTCTCTCTCTCTCTTTCACTCCCTCTCTCTCACTCCCTCTCTCTCCATCTCTCTCACTCCATCTCTCTCACTCCATCTCTCACTCCCTTTCGCTCTCTCTCTCTCTCTCCCTCTCTCACTCCATCTTGCCCTCCTCCCTTTCGCTCTCTCTCACTCTCTCTTCCTCTCTCACTCCATCTTGCCCTCCTCCCTTTCGCTCTCTCTCTCTCACTCCATCTCGCCCTCCTCCCTTTCGCTCTCTCTCACTCCATCTTGCCCTACACCCTTTCGCTCTCTCTCCCTCCCTCTCTCCAGCGGAGGAATCTGTTTCCTGTGAGAACCCTGGTCTTCCTGACAACGGGTACCAGGTCCTGTCCAAGCGTCTCTACCTGCCCGGCGAGTCGCTCACCTTTGTCTGTTACCAAGGTTATGAGCTCATCGGCGAAGTCGCCATCAAGTGTATCCTGGGAAATCCGTCATTTTGGAGCGGACCACTCCCTCTGTGCAGGGGTGAGACCCAGCTGCCATGCACCCACATACCACCCCTGCAGACCTGCATGGAAGGGAACATTCCTCACCATGACTTTCCACATAAACACTGATGTAGACATTGGTGCTTGTTTTAGTAATGATATTTCAGTATGTCCCTCTGCATGCAGGTCTAGGCAGCCAGATTGGTAGTTCCTCCACTCTGTAGTTGACAAAGATTGCTGGGCTGTGGTCAGAAGTAGTGTAACTATATAAGGAATGAATGGACGCAGCACTAGACTTACACTACATGACCAAAAGTACGTGGACACCGGCTCGTCAAACATCTAATTCCAAAATCATGGGCATTAATATGGAGTTGGTCCCCCCTTTGCCGCTATAACAGCCTCCAGTCTTCTGGGAAGGTTTACCACTAGATGTTGGAACATTGCTGCAGGGATTTCCTTCCATTCAGCCACAAGAGTATTAGAGGTCGGGCACTGATGTTGGGCGATTAGGCCTCTGGCTCGCAGTCGGCATTCCAATTCATCCCAAAGGTGTTCAATTGGATTCAAGTCAGGGCTCTGTGCAGGCCAGTCAAGTTCTTCCTCACCGATCTCAACAAACCATTTCTGTATGGACCTCGCTTTGTGCATGGGGGCATTGTCATGCTGAAACAGGAATTGGCCTTCCCCAAGTTGTTGACACAAAGTTGGAAGCACAGAATCATCTAGAATATCATTGTATGCTGTAGGGTTAACATGTCCCTTCACTGGAACTAAGGGGCCCGAACCATAAAAAACAGCCCCAGACCATTATTCCTCCTTCACCAGACTTTACAGGTGTCACTATGCATTGGGGCAGGTCGCGTTCTCCTGGCATCCGCCAAACCCAGATTTTATACACCTGTCAGCAACGAGTGTGGGTGAAATGGCCAAATCCACTAATTTGAAGGGGTGTCCACATACTTGTGTATTTATATAGTGTACCTGCCACCAGTGCTATGATATACCTTACCTAACCTGTCAATGTCTGAAAGAATGTCTGATGTCTTGCAGCCAACCATGACTGCTTTGGCAACCATGCTTTGGAAGGTGAGTCTGTCTGTCTTTCTGACTCTGTGAGCCTGCCTGTCTGTCTGTCTGTGTCTGTTTTTCTGTCTTTGTCTGTCTGTCTATCTGTTAAATCAGATCTTTATTTGTACATACATTAGTGGGTTAAAGTGATTCTCCAGTACTTTTGTATACTTTTTAGCTAGTAGTTCTGAAAGTAGTGCTCACAAGCCAAAAGTGTTCCCCAAACATTGCATACTACATCACATATGTGCAGATATGTGCACCACCTCATTGCTTTCTCTCTCTCTCGCTCTGCTGTGTGTGCATCTTGCTAGCTGTCACTCATATGGCGAGGGGCTGAAGCTCATTGGTTAAACTCAAATTGCTAGGGGGCTGTCCACGTGAGGGGAAGTGTAGGGAAAATGGCCCAGCACAGCTTCCAGAAAAACAGATGCTTTCAAACTAGGGATTTTGTGGCAGGTAAGACACTAATTCTGCTGATAGATTATGCATGTATGAACTCCACATTGGCACATCCAGTCCAAAGCGGAAGGTTTAAATACTTATTAGTTGCCAGAGTTCCGGAGCATGTCTTTAATCAACTACTGTCCAGTCTGCACTATTCTTCCTAATTACCTGTACTCTTGCATCATTCTTGATGATTTTTTATAATTATTTTTTTTAAATGACAGTCAAAATTATGTTTTTTATGAAATTGGATGATATTTGAAGGAAACCAGATAAAAGTATGATGACTAAAGTATGAAAAATGACTGTTGCTTCTACATTGATCATACAATTACTTCCCCTCCCCTATGTCAAACACTTGGATGTATTAAGGGGACAAGGTGACATAACTTTAACTCTAATTCTAATACACCAATGGTACCATGATGTTTTCTTACTTAATTTAAATAAGCACTGCCTTGTAACCAACATTGGAGAAGCCGTTTGCAGAGGGGTGTGGTTTATATAGCTCGATAGCTACTCTAATGGTACCAATGTAACTGAATGGTGTCATCAAATGTAATTTAAAGTTGACCCTATTCATCTATGGCAAATATCATTATATGTTTCCCCTTGGCGCCAGAGGAGATGGCTGCCGTTTCCGGGCTCCTAACTAATTGTGTGTGTTTTTTTGTGTTATTTGTAACTTATTATTGTACGTAATGTTTCTGCCACCTTCTCTTCTGACCGAAAAGAGCTTCTGGATATCAGAACAGGGATTACTCACCTCGTACTGGACAAAGAGTTTTTCTTTAATGAGTCGGACGTGAAGGATTTACATCACACCGGACAAGGCCCAAATCCCCGACATTGGCATGAAGAAGAGACGGAGATATCGGGGAGGTCGGGGTGCCTTGTAAGAATCCAACGGCGAGTGGGTAACACGCCTCTAGCATCAGTCCTATTAGCCAGCGTGGAGTCATTGGATAATAAACTGGATGAGCTCCGATCAAGCCTATCCGACCAACGGACATTAAAAACTGTAATATCTTATGTTTCACGAGTCGTGGCTTAATGACGACATGGATTACATACAGCTGGCTGGGTTTTCCGTGCATCGGCAAGATGCTCTAGACCACCTTTACTCCACACACAGAAACGCGTACAAAGCTCTCCCTTGCCCATTTGGCAAATCTGACCATAACTCCATCCTCCTGATTCTTGCTTACAAGCAAAAGCTAAAGCAGGAAGTACCAGTGACTCGCTCAATATGGAAGTGGTCAGACGACGCAGATGCTAAGCTACAGGACTGTTTTGCTAGCACAGACTGGAATATGTTCCGGATTCTTCCGATGGCATTGAGGAGTACACCACATCAGTGACTGGCTTCATCAATAAGTGCATCGATGACCGTGTCTCCACAGTGACCGTACGTACATACCTTACCCAGAAGCCATGGATTTCAGGCAACAGCCACATTGAGCTAAAGGGTAGCTTTCAAGGAGTGGGACTCTAACCCAGACGCTTATAAGAAATCCCACAATGCCTACTACAACGGCTCCAATGCTCGTCGGATGTGGCAGAGCTTGGGAACTATTACGGACTACAAAGGGAAGCACAGCCACGAGCTGCCCAGTGACACGAGCCTACCAGACAAGCTAAATGACTTCTATGCGTCCTTCGAGGCAAGCAACACTGAAATATGCATGAGAGCACCAGCTGTTCCGGATGACTGTGTGATCTAGCTCTCCGTAGCCAATGTGAGTAAGACCTTTGAACAGGTCAACATTCACAAGGCCGCAGGGCCAGACGGATTACCAGGACTTGTACTCCGAGCATGCACTGACCAACTGGCTGGTGTTTTCACTGACATTTTCAACCTGTCCCTGTCCGAGTCTGTAATTCCAACATGTTTCAAGTAGACCACCATAGTCCCTGTGCCCAAGAACACCAAGGTAACCTGCCTAAATGACTACTGACCAGTATCATTGTAGCAATGAAGTGCTTTGAAAGGCCGGTCCTGGCTCAAATCAACACCACTATCCCAGAAACCCTAGACCCACTACAATTTGCATACAGCCCCAGCAGATCCACAGATGACGCAATCTCTATTGCACTTCACACTGCCCTTTTCCACCTGGACAAAAGGAACACCTATGTGAGAATGCTATTCATTGACTAAAACCTATTTCCCCCCAGGAGACTGAAAAGATTTGGCATTGGTCCTCAGATCCGCAAAAGATTTTACAGCTGCACCTTCGAGAGCATCCTGACGGGTTGCATCACTGCCTGGTATGGCAACTGCTCGGCCTCCGACCGTAAGGCACTACAGAAGGTAGTGCGTACGGCCCAGTACATCACTGGGGCCAAGCTTCCTGCCATCCAGGACCTCTATACCAGGTGGTGTCAGAGGGAGGCCCTAAAAATCATCAAAGACTCCAGCCACCCTAGTCATAGACTGTTCTCTCTGCTACCGCACGGCAAGCGGTACCGGAGCGCCAAGTCTAGGTCCAAGAGGCTTCTAAACAGCTTCGACCCCCAAACCATAAGACTCCTGAACAGCAAATCAAATGGCTACCCAGACTATTTGCACCTCTCCCCCTCTTAATTGTTATTTTTTTAGGTATTTTCTTAAAATTGTATCGTTGGTTAAGGGCTTGTAAGTAAGCATTTCACTGTAAGGTCTACACCTGTTGTATTCGGCGCATGTGACAAATAAAATTTGATTTCATTTGACTACAGCTCAGCTTTCAACACCATAGTGCCCTCAAAGCTCATCACTAAGCTAAGGACCCTGGGACTAAACACCTCCCTCTGCAACTGGATCCTTGACTTCCTGATGGGCCGCCCCCAGGTGGTAAGGGTAGGTAACAACACATCTGCCACGCTAATCCCTAACACGGGGGCCCCTCAGGGGTGCGTGTTCAGTCCACTCCTGTAATCCTTGTTCACTCATGACTGCATGGCCAAGCACGACTCCAACACCATCATTAAGTTTTCAGACAAGACAACAGTGGTAGGTCTGATCACCGACAACGATGAGACATCATATAGGGAGGAGGTCAGAGACCTGGCAATGTGATGCCAGGATAACATCCTCTCCCTCAACGTGATCAAGACAAAAGAGATGATCGGGGACTACAGCAAAAGGAGGGCCTAGCACACCCCCTTTCTCATCAACAGAGCTGTAGTGGAGCTGGTTGAGAGCTTCAAGTTCCTTGGTGTCCAAACTATCATGGTCCAAACACACCAAGACCGTCATGAAGAGGGCATGACAATGTCTATTCCCCCTCAGGAGACTGAAAAGATTTGGCATGTGTCCTCAGATCCTTCAAAAAATCTACAGCTGCACCATCGAGAGTATGGTTGCATCACCGCATGTTATGGCAACTGCTTGGCCTATTACCTCAATTACTTAGACTAACCTGTGACCTCGCACATTGACTCTGTACCGGTACCCCCTTGTATATAGCCTCGTTACTGTTATTTTATTGTTGCTCTTTAATTGTGTTGTTTTTTCTATTTTCTTCTTTAATTAAAAAAAATTAAACTTCAGTTTATTTAGTAAATACTTTCTTAAAACTTCTTATGGCTGAAGGCAGTATTGAGTAGCTTGGATGAATAAGTAAACTGCCTGCTACTCAGGCCCAGTTGCTAATATATGCATATTATTAGTAGATTTGGATACAAAACACTCTGAAGTTTCTAAAACTGTTTGAATGATGTCTGTGAGTATAACATAACTCATATGGCAGGCAAAAACCTGCGAAAAAATCCAACCAGGAAGTGGGAAATCTGAGGTTTGTAGTTTTTCAACTCTTTGCCTATCGAATATACAGTGTCTATGGGGTCAAATTGCACTTCCTAAGCCTTCCACTAGATGTCAACAGTCTTTAGAACCTTGTTTGATGCTTCTACTGTGAATGAGGAGGGAATGGGAGCTGAATGAGTCAGTGGTCTGGCAGAGTGGCATGAGCTGACCACGCGCGTTCACGTGAGAGTTAGCTTGAGTTCCATTGCATTTCTGAAGACAAAGGAATTCTCCGGTTGGAACATTATTGAAGATTTATGATAAAAACATCCTAAAGATTGATTCTATACCTCGTTTTGACATGTTTCTACGGACTGTAACGGAACTTTTTGACTTTTCGTCTGCTCGTGCATCATGAATTTGGATTACTGAGCTAAACGTGCAAACAAAAAGGAGGTATTTGGACATAAATGGACTTAATCGAACAAATCAAACATTTATCGTGGAACTGGGATTCCTGAAATTACATTCTGATGAAGATCATTAAAGGTAAGTGAATATTTATAACGCTATTTCTGACTTCTGTTGACTCCAACATGGAGGATATCTGTATGGCTTGATTTGTTGTCTGAGCGCTGTACTCAGATTATTGCATGGTGTGCTTTTTCCGTAAAGTTTTTAAAAAATCTGACACAGCGGTTGCATTAAGGAGAAGTATATTTCTAATTCTGTGCATAACAAATGTATCTTCATATTACAGTTTATGATGAGTATTTCTGTAAATCGATGAGGCTCTCTGCAAAATCACCGGATGTTTTGGAACTATTAAACATAACGCGCCAATGTAAACACAGATTTTTGTATATAAATATGAGCTTTATCGAACAATACATATATTGTGTAACATGAAGTCCTATGAGTGTCATCTGATGAAGATCATCAAAGGTTAGTGATTAATTTATTTATATTTCTGCTTTTTGTGACTCCTCTCTTTGGCTGGAAAAATGGCTGTGTTTTTCTGTGACTAGGTGCTGACCTAACATAATTGTTTGGTGTGCTTTCACTGTAAAGCCTTTTTGAAATCGGACACTGTGGTGGGATTAACAACAAGTTTATCTTTTAAATGGTGTAAATTACTTCTATGTTTGAGGAATTTTAATTGTGAGATTTCTGTTGTTTTGAATTTGGCGCCATGCACTTTCACTGACTGTCATATCGACCCCGTTAGCGGGATCTAAGCCATAAGAATTAACACATGTTTGTCTTAACTGCATTGTTTAAGGGCTTGTAAGTAGCATTGTATTCGGCACATGTGACAAATACAATTTGATTTTTGATTTGATCTGTGTCTGGTATTAAATAGTTACTGGCCAGCTAGGTCTTCAGCCAGCATGGAACTAAAGGGGGGAAGGGTTGTTCAAAACTCAGACACAGCTGTCAAGTCAACACATCTGTTAGTGCTGCTATAAACCGCATCACAAGAGACATGCCAAAAGGGTGATGTTTATAAAAATAAATCAAATAATTAATGCAATTTCAATGTTGTTTGTGTTGCTTTGTATATCACCGAATTTGCTTGAGATGATTTTACAGCAACACTGCTCACTGCATCCAAGTTGCTTGATATAGGCCTTTACAAAGAGCTGTCAGTCAAGGCGAGCTCATAAATGTAAGCTCCCTGGCCACTCAGCCTGACTTTAGCCATGATAGAAAAGTACTTTTCAGAATGACTGTTCAGGATCTTTAAAGGATTGATGGCATTAGATTTGAGTATTTGTGGCCTCCATTTACAAACAAATTTACCTAAAACATCTTATTGATGTTAGTATCATTGATGTTAGTATCATTGATGTTAGTATCATTGATGTTAGTATCATTGATGTTAGTATCATTGATGTTACAACTCCTACTGGTGGCACAGTGTAATTATAATGGTAAAACACATGTAAAGCCATTTACCTT
This sequence comes from Oncorhynchus tshawytscha, assembly GCF_018296145.1. Lineage (NCBI taxonomy): Eukaryota > Metazoa > Chordata > Actinopteri > Salmoniformes > Salmonidae > Oncorhynchus > Oncorhynchus tshawytscha. Next base: position 30,388,669 of record NC_056448.1, read on the forward strand.
TAGGATGGGAAGATGTACCCAAATACATTTAAATAAATACAAATCTAGAAAAATTAAGTAACATTTTTCCAAAATGCCACGTGAACGACCCCTTTGTTAATTGTCTGATTAGCTTTTATATTTTCTGCCTTTGTAATGCTCTATTATTACCACCTATTCACTGGGATTGAACTGAAGTTATCTCTCTTCCTCCTTCCCTTTCGCTGTCATGCTCTCCCCTTACCTACCTTCTCCTTCCCTTTCTCCATCTCTCCCCTCCCCTCCAGTTGCGGAAGCAGCTGCCGGGTCAGGTCTGGATGGAGGTAACATGGCATTGGCTATCTTCATCCTTGTACTTTTGCTCTCCGTGCTGCTGGGAGGAGCCTATGTCTACGTCACACGGTAAGACTACACTCCCTATCACCTCAAAACACCTCTACACACCAGTGGACATGTTCAACACAGTGACCTATTTAGATTATCATTGGATCAATTGAAGTAGCAAATAACGCTTTCATTTTTAAAAACATATAATATAATCCTATTTGTTGCCCAGTGAATGGGCGTCCCTGAACTCGACTTACTTGAATACACTGGAGCTGAATATTTTGTATTCAATTCCATTTCAAAGCAATATTGTTCATCAATGGTCATATGGAAACAAACTGCCCTGGTTACCTTCCCATCTGACTGCAACCTTGGTTACGTTTGAATACCATATTTCACACATAGCATATGTCACAAGGAACATTCAGATGGAAATGTATTGTGAAGAACAGACATTATTCTGTCATGTAGAAAAGGGAATTTTGTCAGAATTGTCACACGTAGAGCAGCTATCTTCAACATTCCAAAGTTTCACCTCATTAAATAGGCTCCAAATTAATGAGGCATGTGACTCACATGAGAGCAGTAATATTCTTTATCCTGCTCAGTTCTCTCTCTCTCTGCTCATGGAAACAGTGGTGTCATGTTTTTTTTTTAGTCCTGACACCCTGATGTTCCTCTCTTGGCCACCAGGTGTCGCTACAACTCCAACCTGCGGCTGCCACTCATCCACCCACACCCCTACAGCCAGATCACAGTGGAGAGCGAGTTTGACAACCCACTCTACGAGACAGGAGGGGTGAGGAAGTATACACACAAACATAGTCATTGTATGAGACAGGAGGGTATTTAATACTGGGCTCTGCAGTGGCACAGCGGTCTAAGGTACTGCATGTCAGTGCTAGAGGCATCACTACAGACCCAGGTTCGATTCCAGCCTGTATCATAACCGGTCTTGATTGGGAGTCCCATAGGGCGGCCCACAATTGGCCCAGCGTCGTTGGGGTTTGGCCGGGGTAGGCTGTCATTGTAAATAAGAATTTGTTCTTAACTGACTTGCCTAGTTAAATAATACAAATATAACAACTCTTTCTCTCCCTCTCTCAGGACACCCGTGAATATGAGGTATCAATATGATGACTTTCTCAACTGTCAGAATCCCAAAATGAAGAAGCTTCCACCCACCCAACCAAACCCACTCCCTACCCTTTCTCCCATATCCTCAGCCCCACCAAAAAGGAAGTGATGTAAATACAGACTGACTATAGATCTGCCCCTTCCCCCCATGACCCTGTCCTCCAATCACAGAAAGAGGAAACAGCGAGAGGGAAGATGAGTAGGGAAAGGAATGGAGAGGAGAGGAGAGGGGGAGAAAATAGGAAGAGAGGACAGGAGATACTGGGTGTTTCTCAATATTCTTACTACCATTCTCTGAGCATGGTTGGAGTATGAGTCCAAATCAAAGTATGCGAAATGGGGTGCGTAATTTGCTTGTAAACATTTCGAAGTGTGCATCAACGCAAGCTTCAACTGAAATATTCCCAGGATTGTTGACGCAATCACATAAAAAACAACGCAACATTTCTTGAAATCAATGGCGGCTGGTTTTGAGCTGAACCGAGAGAAAATGAACTCCGACTTTGGAATGAAAAGTTGCCCACTCACATCTCATATGTTGCCTGACTACAATATTTTATCTTGATCTTGTTCATTTTGGCATTTTTAACTGCCTAGAATATCCACTGTAGTAGTGTGCATAGACTGCAGGCTAACTGATGAAGAATTGGTAGCTAACTTTAGCTAGCTACTGTTATCCACAAAGAATTCGTAGCTAATGTTGGCCATCCACCCTTCATAACATTTAGTTTTAGGTTGTTGTTTTTTTGTACAACTAGCTGGCTAGCTAGATTAATCTGATTCACATATAGCTAGCTGATAATTACAAGCTTGGGTTTGCTTTATGTAGTTCGTGTTTTGTCTGTATTGGTCAAAGTTAATACAATTGAACGGGAGTGCGCAGTGCTTCTCAAATGTACATTTGTATGCATTCTCCACACTCTCGTCCTCACAAGAATGTACTCAAGAGAACGTCCTCGGAGAACGAACTCGGAGCATGAGAGTGTGGAGCATGGCAGCAGCATATTGAGAAACACCCACTGTGAACAGAGCTGCAGGCGTTGGGAGATAAAGAGACAAACACTATTTACTCATGTGCCTACTATTAGCTATCAAATACAGGGACAGAGGGAGGGACAGAGGGGAAGGAATAGGTGGGGAGAGAGGGAGACAGAAGGAGGATGATGGGTGAGAGGTATGGAAGGGGTGGCAGAGAGAGGAGAGGATAGAAGCAAAGGGAACTAAAGTATTGGTACATGAATGGGGTCTATTGAGATGTAAAACGTAGGGGTAAATTGGCACCTTAGAATCTGACAGAGGAAGTGAGGTTACTATCTCTTCCTGTCTGGGCCCCATCTTCCTGCATTTCTAAGGCCTTGTCTTAGAACAGTTTGTAGTACTGGTTTTACCATAGTAACTGACCTTCCATGTGCAAGCTCAACCAACCAACCATAACTACAGCAGAAAAGTCCGGCACCAGATTATGTATTTATTTTGATGTAAATGTGATGTTTTTTGCAGATTAATTCATGTACATTTTCATTTTGAGAAGAAAAAAATAAAATATGTACCATGTTACTGATTTCCTGAAATAAATGGTCAAATAAAAAGTATAATAGAATCTTTCTAAAAAATTTAAAAAAAAAAAAAAAAAAAACACTTGTCTTTGTCATCTGTTATTTCTTCGAGAGCTGGGGATGATCCGGTGACACCCTGGCTGTGTCACACCTACAAGAGCTAGAAACAGTCACTATGTCACTACGCATAACATGGAACAATTGTTTTACACTTGGAACATGAAGAAAAGAACATGTCTCTCCATTCTGGCTAATTCAACAAGACATCCATTCAGTCCCACACATGCTGTATCTGAATACTTCTTCACAGGCTCCGTATCTGGGAGCACTACCTGGTGGGTAAAACAACTGTTATTTTTCACCTATTGTGCAATCTCTGTCTCTCACACACACTCCAGTGGTGACATAGTTTCTGTTTCTGTTGAAACTGGTTCGCTTTCGTACAGACCCATCAGTTTTCTCTTCCCCTGACCTCAAAACACAACAGCCTCAAAAACACAGTTGCTACTTCATGTTTCAGTACTTATTGTTACTACCTGTTTTTGCAAATAGAAAGTTACTGTTGCAAAAACAGTTATTTCCTTAGCAGCAAAGATTTGAAAACAAGTGGGTGCTATCATTCTTAGGGTGTATGTTTGTGTGTGTGTGATTAACCAACAAAACAGCTGAATAGAGGGGGTCAGACTCAAAGAAAGCCCTATGTTTTCAGTGTTTGTGTGTGTATGCGTAAAGGCAGGAGTGACTGTTATGGGTGTAAGATGGCACAGTGATGTCATCTGTTGGTAAATGTTCATTACTGCAACTCTTTGTGATCTACTGAACAAGACTGGTTACTCGCATCAATGCCTCTGTCTCGTCATTTAACATTCAAACAGTGACTGAGCATTGCAATCAAAAGCAGTCACAAGAAGCATACAAAAATAGATGCTATACCCTCAGAACTGGAGCAAGTATATGAGTTATTTGTTCCTAAAGATGCACTATGCATAAATTGCTCTGTCATTTCCTGATTGCTCAAATTCTAATAGGTCACCTAATTTCAGTTTGTGACCAAACAAGCAAGTATAATACAGAGAATCATTGTACCATCTAAACAACTGTGAAACATATTTTCGATAATCAAAAATATTGTATTTTCAGCTGTTTGAAGTTGGCATACAAAACTGAAAGCAAAAGACAGAAAAACTCAAGAACAGGGAAGCATAGAAATAGTGCACATAGAATAACAGATCTACCACTTCTTAGACATGCTTTAAATGAGAATGAAAGATATATATATAACTCGCTTTTTTATGTGAATTTGGTAGGGTCGCCCTAAAAGTGACATATTGCAGCTTTAATTATGGGTTAGTGTCAGGGGAGATTTGTCATTCGAATTAAATTAAAGTCATCATGGAAGTTGCAATGGTCCCACTGGGCACACACTAGTTGAATCAACATTGTTTCCAAGTCATTGCAATGTAATTACGTTGAACCAACGTGGAATTGAAGTTGAATTGACATTGTGCCCAGTGGGGTGACTTCTGTCCTCTCTAGCATGGAGATAAAAACAGAATAAGGCCTACTGGGTCAGAAAAATCAGTCCTGACAATGCTTCAACCTCTCCTCTCTTTTCTAACTACTTCATTCTTCCTTCCGTCCCCATAAACTCACTCTGTTCTGCACCAGGCTTCACACTCAAACTAGAACACCACAGTTCAGCTTCCTCTTCCGTCCGTTAAGGTACAGAAAACATTCTCTCTCTCTCTCTTTTTATGTTAACAGATTGTGTACTTTGTTTTCCTTTTCTTGCATGTTTGTGTCTTTCTACTGTCGTCCTTTTCTCACTCTGTCCCCTCCACCTTCCCTCTCTCTCTGAGTAGGTTGGTCTATCTGTATATCTGTGTTCTATTTCTGACTGTGATTACTGGAGTGACAGCGAAGGTTCTAGAATCCCAGATAAGACCATATAAAGTTTGCATTTCATATTTACTGAGACAGGCACTGACTTGGGGAATAATAATATAGTTGTAACTCTGCTGCAACACAGAGCGTGACCAGACAAGAGGTTTGTTTGAATCCCCTGCATTACCCTTATTTTTGATATTTGCATCATGATCCCAGAAACAAAGTTTTCCATTTACGCCATGAAAAGATTTGACCTGTGCAGGAATAGGCCCTGGGTGTGTTTGTAGTAAGATTTCTGTAGTAAATCAAAAAACATTTCCAGGCTGTTGCAGAGATACAGTATGAGGAGGAAGTGGACATTTTTAAGAACCTGCGAGACCAGTTCCTCTACAGATAAACACACGAGTGTTCTGCAGTGCTCCCAGCAGAGAGAGAGTTTTTATGAACCTCAAAACAGTAGTGTTTAAATATGAGATGTACAATTTCCTGTCCCTCTTGTTTCTCTCCCTCTATTCCAGAAAGTACCTCTCTACCTTTACTTCAACAAGGTCAGTCTCACTGAAACTTAAAATCTGTTCTACAAAAAAAAACTGGTTAAAATAGCAGCACACACAGTTGGCCTCCTGCCCATGACTAAGAGACCATGACCAAGCACAACCTTCTCCATCAGTGATGCGTGTGTCAGCACGGAGGGTGTTAACAGGGCTCCTGATCCTGGGTGGAATCTCCACCCTGACCCAGTTCCTGCGTTTCTGTCTACCCTGCCGGCAGCCATCCCAGGGTGCGGGCGAACCTGTGACCGTGCTGGTCCGGGACGGGTGGAGGGTCAGTTCTGACGTTCCCCTGGTGTTTGTGGGAGGGGTGCCTCGCTCCGGGACCACCCTGATGAGGTATGACAAGAGAAAGGAGGAGGAGAGTACTTATTTACTTGTATTTACCAATGTACTGAACTTGTATTATTCTGACACTCAATATGGTTATATACTGTATGTATTTACCTCTGTACCCTGTCATTTTAATCTCAGTCTTATTTCCCACACTGTGTAGGGCCATGCTGGACGCCCACCCTGCGGTGCGGTGTGGGGAGGAGACGAGGGTTGTGCCCAGGATACTGGGCCTTAAGCTGGGCTGGGCTGCTGAGAAGGAGGGGGTCAGCACCAAGGTCCTGGACCGAGCGGTCACTGCCTTCCTCCTTCAAATCATAGCAGGACATGGGGAGCCAGCACCTCTACTCTGCAATAAAGACCCCTTTACTTTGAAGAGCGCTAAGTACCTCGCTCACCTTTTTCCCAAGTAGGTCTGACTTACTTTACTATACACACACACCTCCATCACGAGACACATATACTCTTAGAAAAGAAGGTGCAATCTAGAACCTAAAAGTGTTTTTCGGCTGTCCCAATAGGATAACCCTTTGATAGCCCTTCTTGGCTTCCAGGTAGAAGCCTTTTGGTTCCAAGTAGAACCTTTTGGGGTTCCATGTAGAACCCTATCCACAGAGGTCTACATAGAACCCAAAAAGGGTTTTACCTGGAACCAAAAAGGATTCTACAAAGTGTTCTGCTATTGAGACAGCCGAAGAACCCTTTTAGGTTCTAGATATAACCTTTTTATGAGAGTGTACACTAACCCAAAAGCCTCTGTCACCACACATAAGGGTGTGATCGAGTGTGGCTTTTCACATGCTGACCCATGTGAGCCATATAGACAGTACAACTCATTAGTGAGTCACTAGGCAGCATGGTTACCTCCTACAGAAGAGAACACATCGTATGACTGATTACCAGAGGTCAAAGTCCTGACAGAACAGGAGATAACGTATATACTTTTTCACTGACTCCGCCTCCTCTCCAGGCCTGAAACCGGGGTTAGGTAGGATTATGAGTAGTGAGGTGGAAAGTTGTAAAGTACTTTCTCCTCAACTTTTCTCTCCCTCCTCTATCCCGCCACACCTCTACGTCCTTCCTCTCTCTCTTTCTACAGCTCTAAGTTCCTGCTGATGCTGAGAGATGGCCGAGCGGCGGTGTACTCTATGATTTCACGTCGCGTGACGATCGGTGGCTTTGACCTCTCCAGCTATAGGGACTGCCTGGCCAAGTGGAGCGGAGCCACACAGGCCATGCTGACACAGTGCACTCAGGTGTGTGTGTCTGTTTAGGTGGGCGGAGAGTGGTGCCTGACGTGTGTGTGTGCATGCAGTGCATCTGTGCCTGCATCTGTGTGAGTGTGCGTCTTTGTGTGTGTGTGTTTAGGTGGAAAGTGATGACCAACCGTGTGTGTGTGTGTGTGTGTGTGTGTGTGTGTGTGTGTGTGTGTGTGTGTGTAGGTGGGCAGTAAGAGGTGCCTGGCTGTGAGGTATGAGAGGCTGGTCCTCCACCCTCGCTCCACCCTGCAGACAGTGCTAAAGTTCCTGGGTCTGCCGTGGCACGAGGGGGTTCTGCACCATGAAGAGGCTATAGGAAAACCTGGAGGAGTCTCACTGTCAAAGTGTGTATCAGTGAATATCAGAGAAGATGACAAGGCCATGCTACATCACAAAGACTCAGAGGAGTCTTGCTGTTTTGGTTTGTGTTTATTCATGTGTGTTTGTGTCACAGAACGGAACGGTCCACAGACCAGGTGATGAGGCCAGTGAACTTAGACGCTCTGACTCGGTGGGTAGGTCACATGCCCCCAGACGTAATGGCAGACATGGACGCTATCGCCCCCATGCTGGGGAGACTAGGCTACGACCCCAGAGCCAACCCACCTAACTACGGACAGTCTGACCCACAGTTCCTCAACAACACACAAAGGGTACGAACACACACACACACAGGTTTTTGCTGATGTTAACCTTATGTCCTCTCTCTGTAGCTTCTGAGGGGAGACTTTAAAACTCTGTAGCAAGCCTACATCAGAAAGGACGTCCCCTGGTGAGTCTAACAGAAAAACCACCTATCCTCAATGTCTAGGCGACTGATAAGTGTTGGTTCTGTCTACATCCTTCTTTAGATGTCCATGAAAGGTTCACAGACAGAGAGGTGACAGGGTCAGCGCCTGGAACAACGGTCAACGCTGACCTATGACCCCTGATTATCCTCTCAAAGAAGACAACAGCATCAACCAAAAGGCTGCTGGCTAAGCACCAAGCACAGTCAGAGGGCATAACCATGCATGTGCTCTAGACCTCATTGATAGGAAGAAGTGATGTACAATGGAGAAAAGTATATTATATTGTTTCTTCACATTTCCAAAATGTGTTTCCTTACCTGAATAGGTTCTTCCACTGCCTCCATTTTTTGGGGGTCCTGACAAAAACAAAATAATGGCCAATCTTCACTATATTTTGGGTGATATCAAAGTGCCGCCAGCAGCCATGTGGATGAATGGAGACAAGGGAAAAAATAGGCTCTTTGAGAATCCAAGAATGAATTACTTACACAATCGTCTCTAACATGTAGGCTCAGCATTCCTGAACAATACAATTACAAGTCAGAATGTTGAATAAACTTATTTTTAACTTACTTTACCTGTTGTCTGCTGATTTTGTCCTTATGTAGGAGGTAATCTGAGACAAAATATCCACATACGTTATTAGCCAGACTTTCAGTACGCTGGTCTGTATATGGTTGGTATTTCTGAATAAAATGTTCAATACTGTTGTAATTCGCAGGTTACAAACACTTGCACAATATGACTGAGCCTAACCAAACCCCAGCTGATTGAGAGGTAACTGAGCCTAACCAAACCCCAGCTGATTGAGAGGTAACTGAGCCTAACCAAACCACAGCTGATTGAGAGGTAACTGAGCCTAACCAAACCACAGCTGATTGAGAGGTAACTGAGCCTAACCAAACCACAGCTGATTGTGAGGTAACTGAGCCTAACCAAACCCCAGCTGATTGAGAGGTAACTGAGCCTAACCAAACCACAGCTGATTGAGAGGTAACTGAGCCTAACCAAACCCCAGCTGATTGAGAGGTAACTGAGCCTAACCAAACCACAGCTGATTGAGAGGTAACTGAGCCTAACCAAACCACAGCTGATTGAGAGGTAACTGAGCCTAACCAAACCCCAGCTGATTGAGAGGTAACTGAGCCTAACCAAACCACAGCTGATTGAGAGGTAACTGAGCCTAACCAAACCACAGCTGATTGTGAGGTAACTGAGCCTAACCAAACCACAGCTGATTGAGAGGTAACTGAGCCTAACCAAACCACAGCTGATTGAGAGGTAACTGAGCCTAACCAAACCACAGCGATGCATGCTTCAGTCGATTATGTTCGGTTACATTCGGCTATTGCTGACATATTGTGCATCACATGCTATGCGTAAAGAGATTGAAAATACAAGTGACAGAACCCACAAGCACCACAAAAAGTTGTCTAAACAACCCTTTGTTGTGGATAGCCCATCTCCACCTCCTACCGCCAAAAGGACCAACAGCATGTACAACCGGTAAAGTAAGTGTAAATATAATTGTATTCAACATTCTGGCTTGTAAAGACTATTGCGTCATTTTGTGGGTGACTTCGATCATACTGATGATCCATGAGGTAACCATAGTAACAGTCTGATGTTTAAAAAAAACATCAGACTGTCACCAGAGCAGTTTAGAAGGTGTTGCAGAGCTCTGCTACCCTATCCCAACAGGCCCGACGTTATACATCAGGTTAGGGCAGGATAAGACCTGTTTTTAAATAACTAGGGTATGGGTAGGGCTCAGGTATTACTAAATTGATCACTAACATTTTGAAGATAAGTAATTTGCTCAATGCTCTGCTCTGCTGTGCAGTGCAGTCATATATAAGATCATAACAGAGGTACGTCAACCTCGTCAAATATAAAACAGGTTTATTTCCCAAAAAGTATAATGTAACACAACTAACTGCTCTCTCATGTCTCTTCGTTCGTTGACCAGAGCCAGATATACTTTGAGGAGATGGGAAATTCCATTTGAATCGTTGCCCATGCTACGTCAGTGGGCCGTGCGGTGCATTCTGGGCAATTCGAGGACAAGGAGAGCTCTCCTTCAAGGAGTGAATGTAGTCAATTGGGTGCTAGCTGAGGAGCAGCTAATGGATTTACTAAACCAGGAAGATATTTCTGATTTTGGGTTTCGGAAAGGGCTGGATTGGGCCTTAAATTTGGCAGCAGCAATCGGGCCTGGGTAGGGTAGGGCCTGAACGTCACAGGCATGGGTAAGGGCTCAGGCTTAAAATTCATGCCGTGAAGGGCTCAAGTTGTGACGTTTGACTTTACCATTTAAATATAAATTGCAGACTGTCGGCCACACTTGATAACTTGAAAACTAGCACTTACTAACATACGCAACAAATAACTGGATGGAAAACGGTGAGGCACATAACACACCCCTTCTACTGGCAATTGGGGGGAGGGTTCTTGAAATGTAACATCCAATCAAAATCAGCGGACAATTCAAACCGTCTTTGCAATACAAAATTCTCCAGACCTCCAAGAGAGGCGTGACAATGATGTGATTTTGGAGGCATGGCAACCGTAAACCAGTAGACGTATTTCTATGGAAATGTCCTGATGGCGCATGAAGCCGGAAGTATTTGAATTTGAAGCATGCCATATAGCTGAATGGGGATGAATGGCACCAAAAGATTGCTAAGAATCTTGGTGAATGTGGACATAACTAGCAAAGGATCATGTAAAGGATCGATGTAATCATTTTCATCCTGCCTAAGAGAGTCAACCTTAATGTCTATGGCAAGAAGGCGCAATCCACCTCATAGCCTGCAGGCCCGTGATTGATATGTCAGCACGTGGTCCTGTGTGACAACAAATGTAGTAGTCAGAATGGATCACTATTTAACTAAATATCTTGATTTGTAGCAAAAAATAATTTAAAATAATTCATAGTGGGCATCGAACTTCATCATAATAATCTAATTTTATAGCCCAAAACGAGCGTCCCTCTCAAAAAACTGTCAGTTTTGGCGATTGAAATTTAGATAAGCTTTCTAGGGCAGACCAGGGCTTTTGGCACCACTAGATTGCTATGCAGTAGCCGACCAGTCGAGCTTGTGACTTCACGTTCCAAATAGGACACTGGGATCCTAATTGCAACACGAGACTAGCTAGATATAGGCTGGTTGATGTTAGGATAAGGAATATTTTATAAGGAGGTAGGAAGTGGGGAATGACTGTGCCTGTTTGTGTAGAATTGATCCATGCTGTAAATAATTTGTTTCTATTAAATCAATGTTATGACCTAAAATAAACTGTCCAATCCCTGTTACATTCTTCTTTGCTTTCTTTGATTCAAAAACTGTTCCCTGGTTGATCTTCTACACTAACTACACTGCTGCTTGAAAATGTAGCAAAACTGTAGGTTTTACTGAAGCAAGAGTGGTCCTGGGTAAAAAAAAAGAAAAAAAAGAAAGCTTGTTACTTGTAAGTGTTCCAAACAGAACATTATTTGTATTTTTACCTAAACATGCAAACACCATCAGATAGAAGTCAAAGCAAGAAGTGTATTGGGTTAGCATTAACATCTGCTAACCATGTGTATGTGACAAATACAATTTGATTTGATTTGATTTGCCATCTGTGACTGGATTCGCTTTGACTGCTCAGCGCGTTGCTAGAGAACGTCGACTCACTCTTTTTGCACATTTCTACCTCCGCCAATGTACGACTTCTTTTATATGACCATTCTTACACAATTTCTTAAAAATTAAACCTTCATATAGAACATTTGGAATGTCATACACGTCATGGAGTTAGTCCATTTGATCCACAATCCATATGGTTAAGGATATTTTTAGAAAATCCGCAGTTTATAGTTCCATATGGCGTAATGGTGGAGGGATACGTAACCGGCGATGTATAAATACCACAGCCCTTTGTTTGCGATAACAGACTCGTTTCCCGAAGATTCAAGAGCAGCGCCGTTGATAATTTGTTTGTAAGTAGGTTATTATCCAAAATGAGCATTAATGACAACATTTTTCATAGACCCTTCAGTGTAATGTTAATTGGTAGTTCATTGTTTTTCCTATTCTTATTGGGGATGTACGAATATACTATATTTTTTGTGGGGGGGTGTACGAATAGACTTCGACGATAGACGAGCTAACTTTCTGGTAGCTTTAGCTAACTACAGTAGTTGTTTACTCAAATAAAGTTAGCTGGCTGGATATGGTCTTGGCTAGCTTCCTAACAAGCTAAAACGAGGCGCTCAACAGTAGTTAGTCATTGGATAACCCTTCAATCAAGCTAGATATTGATATAGATGGAGGGGAAGGCTAACGTTAACAGTAGGTGTGTTTTTGTAAATGCAATCCTGAGTGCCAGTGCTCTCTGGGTGTTTGTAAATTCAGAGTTTTGTCATTGTCCGTTCGTAAATTCAGAGCGTTTCGCTCACGGAGCGAGGATTAGGGTTGATCAGAGCGTTCTGGCATCACAACAGCTTGGGGGTTTGACTGCCAACTGGCTAACGTTGGCTAGCTTGCTAGCTACTTCCAGACACGGATGAGAACCCCGCACTCTGACTTTTACTCGACCTAGTAGAGCTGCTTAGGCTGTTCATGTTGTCTAGAGCATTGGTGACAAACGTTAACTGTGCTGCTAGCAATTTAATTACGCGTTTTCGGCCAAGTTTTTAAACACCGGCAATATTCAAGTGTTCAGTTATTATGCGCTCTGGTATACTCAGACGAGTGCTCCTAAATAGGAGTAGATAGCCAAAATGAATTCACTAACGCATCCCGAAAAACATCGCGCTCGAGACCTAATCCCAGCGATAATCCCGATTTGGTTTATCGGGCAGTAGTGGTAATATATGTTGCTGTAAAATGGTCGTAGGGGAGGATAATGTATGACAAAATATTACGTTTAGACTGCAAATGAAAACGCATCCCCATAGACAAAAATGGTCAGCTAGCTTGTCATTACCTCAGGACTCGACTAAGGTTTTATGACAAAATGACAGCCACTACGTGGAGCTTGTTCTAAAATGGTGGCACTTGAAGGGAACTGCTGTAAACGTCAGCTGAGTACTACCTCCAATGGGAGGAGCTTTGCTCTACCCTATTTAGAAGTTGACCCACTGCATCTCAGAATTGTTATGAATACTAGATTGATACCAATGTGTATTTATAGCCTGGTTTATTTGACATTTTATTTTAGGTTTGAGTTTAGTCTAACATGATTCTCTTCTCAGTGTCAAGATGCAGATCTTTGTGAAGACCTTAACTGGTAAGACCATCACACTGGAGGTGGAGCCCAGTGACACCATCGAGAACGTCAAGGCCAAGATCCAAGACAAGGAGGGCATCCCCCCAGACCAGCAGCGTCTGATCTTTGCTGGCAAGCAGCTGGAAGATGGCCGCACCCTGTCCGACTACAACATCCAGAAGGAGTCCACTCTCCATCTTGTGCTCCGTCTGAGGGGGGGTATGCAGATCTTCGTTAAAACCCTGACTGGTAAGACCATCACCCTCGAGGTGGAGCCCAGTGACACCATCGAGAACGTCAAGGCCAAGATCCAAGACAAGGAGGGCATCCCCCCAGACCAGCAGCGTCTGATCTTTGCTGGCAAGCAGCTGGAAGATGGCCGCACCCTGTCCGACTACAACATCCAGAAGGAGTCCACTCTCCATCTTGTGCTCCGTCTGAGGGGGGTATGCAGATCTTCGTTAAAACCCTGACTGGTAAGACCATCACCCTCGAGGTTGAGCCCAGTGACACCATCGAGAACGTCAAGGCCAAGATCCAGGACAAGGAGGGCATCCCCCCAGACCAGCAGCGTCTGATCTTTGCCGGCAAGCAGCTGGAAGATGGCCGCACCCTGTCCGACTACAACATCCAGAAGGAGTCCACTCTCCATCTTGTGCTCCGTCTGAGGGGAGGTATGCAGATCTTCGTTAAAACCCTGACTGGTAAGACCATCACCCTCGAGGTTGAGCCCAGTGACACCATCGAGAACGTCAAGGCCAAGATCCAGGACAAGGAGGGCATCCCCCCAGACCAGCAGCGTCTGATCTTTGCCGGCAAGCAGCTGGAAGATGGCCGCACCCTGTCCGACTACAACATCCAGAAGGAGTCCACTCTCCATCTTGTGCTCCGTCTGAGGGAGGTATGCAGATCTTCGTTAAAACCCTGACTGGTAAGACCATCACCCTCGAGGTTGAGCCCAGTGACACCATCGAGAACGTCAAGGCCAAGATCCAAGACAAGGAGGGCATCCCCCCAGACCAGCAGCGTCTGATCTTTGCCGGCAAGCAGCTGGAAGATGGCCGCACCCTGTCCGACTACAACATCCAGAAGGAGTCCACCCTTCACCTGGTCCTGCGTCTTCGTGGAGGCAACTAGTTCTACTCTTAACAATGTCACATCTTAACCCCAATTTCTCTCATCCCAAATTCCCTCCTAACCTCCAACCCCACCTTTTGACCTCACTCCAATCCCATCCCTGACTTCCCCTCCACCCTAATCCCCAGCTCTTAAAAAAAAACTATCAATAAAGTTCAAGCATTCCTGATATTATCTGGTTGTTTTTTTTGTAGTAAAATATTTACGTATTTCAATAGCACCTGGTTGTATTAGTTACATTTTTTTGCCAGTTTCTAATTTGAAGTACTACTGCCTCAGCGCATAACTACAACTGCCTCTATGTTAAACCTAATTTAAATATCTTTAGCTTTTAGTCTTAAGTGAATAACTATTATAAGGTCTTGATGTTAACTATAGGTGGTGCATTTGGTGGTATGATATACAGTTGGAGTCGAAGATTATATTAACTTCGGTTGGAGATATTAGAACTAGTTTCTCAAACACTCCAAATTTCTTAACACAAGTTTTGGCAAGTCAGTTCGGACATCTACTTTGTGTACGACACGTCATTTTAACAATTGTTAACAGACAAATTATTTCACTTATAATTCACTATCAATTCCAGTGGGTAAGAGGTGTACATACACTGAGTTGACTGTGCCTTTAAACAACTTGGAAAATTCCAGAATTGTCATTGCTTTAAACATCTGAGTTAAAAGTATGAACATCATGGGACCACGCAGCCGTCATACAACTCAGGAAGGAGACGTGAACGTACTTTGGTGTGAAAAGTGCTAATCAATCCCAGAACGGCAAAGGCCACTGCTCCGCAACAGCCATAAAAAGCCAGACTACGGTTTGCAATTGCACATGGGGACAAAGATGGTACTTTTGGAGAAATTGTTCTCTGGTCTGATGGAACTGTTTGGCCATGATGACTGTTATATTTGCAAGCTGATGGACACCATCCCAACCGTGAAGCACGGGGTGGCAGCATGTTGTGGGGGTGCTTTGCTGTAGGAGGGACTGGTGCACTTCACAATGGATGTCATGAGGGAAAAGAGTGGCCATCACGAAGCCCTGACCTCAATCCTATAGAATATTTGTGGGCAGAACTGAAGTGTGAGCAAGGAGGCCTACAAACCTGACTCAGTTACACCAGCTCTGTCAGGAGGAATGGGCTAAAATACACCACTTACGTTTGCCCCAAGTTAAACAATTTAAAGGCAATGCTACCAAATACAAATTGAGTGCATGTTAACTTCTGACCCACTGGGAGTGTGATGAAAGAAATAAAAGCTGAAAGAAATAATTATCTCGGTATCATTTGGACATTTCACATTCTTAAAATAAAGTGGTGATCCTATCTGACCTAAGACATGGATTTTTACTAGGATTAAGTATCAGGAATTGTGAAAAGCTGAGTTTAAATGTATTTGGCTAAGGTGTATGTAAACTACCGACTTCAACTGTATATCCAATCACTATAAAGCCCTTTTTTACAATGGCCGATATCAGTGGTTATACAGAAACCCAGCCCTAAACCCCTAACGGCAAGCAATGCAGATAAATGTCAGCTTTTCATGGCTGAGCAATCAGAGGTTGAGAGCAGGTATACTGAACAAAATGCAAACATTTTGGTTTTACTGAGTCAGGATTTGGCTGATTTCCAGGCGATTGCTACCTGCCCCAACACAGAATGCCAACTAAAGTTTGGAAGATGAATAATGGTCTGGGGCTGTTTTTCATGTTTTGGGCTAAGCCCCTTATTTCCAGTGAAGGGCAGTCAACGCTACAGCATATCCATTGACATTCTAGATGATTCTGTTCTTCCAACTTTGACAACAGTTCGGGGAAGGCCCTTTCCGGATTCAGCATGACAGTGCCCCCGTGCACAAAGTGAGGTCCATACAGAAATGGTTTGTCAATCGGTGTGGAAGAACTTGACTGACATCCACAAAGCACTTACCTTAACTCCATCGAACACCTTTAAGATGAATTGGAACGTCTGACCTCAATAATGCTCCTGTTGCTGAATGCAACCAAGTCCCTGCAGCAATGTTCTAACTTCAAGTGAAAAGCCTTCCCAGAAGAATGGATGCTGTTATAGCAAAGGGGGGGACCAACTCCATATTAATGCCCATGACTTTGGAATAGGATGTTTGACAAGCAGGTGTCCACATACTTTTGGTCAGTTAGTGTACTTAGTCATGTTTAAGTGGTTTATTTGCAGGTATTAAAAGTAATACATTGGAATTGATGGGATGGTCATATCACCAAGCAGCTGCCGTAAGTGATGATGCAGCCAGTCACGATGCTCTCAATGGATGATCATTGCAATATAGTAATATTTCTTTATCTGGTGAAACGATTAGGTAGTGAGGTAATTAAGTATCGCCCTCTCTTTTATATTATAGTAAAGCCACATTAAAGAACTATAATTTGCACAATCTGTTGAATTATGGAGAGGCATGGTAAATTTACTGTATGATTCTTGCAAGGAGTGCTACAGTTCCCAGTAGGTATTTTGGTGGGTACCAGCACTGGAACTGTTGGAAGAGGGACTTGTTAGTATGCCTGAAATGCATCCTTCCTTTGAGTAGTCACTATGGCATTATTTGCTTTTATCCAACTGTTAGATTATGATTTACCTTAAACCAGGAAGGACGCATTTTCATTATTATAGCTAATAGGTATGCTGTACCTCCCTACAGCAAAAGGATGTCATTCATACTTAACCACAAGATGTCCCCATAGACCAAGTGAAAGCTCTTACAGCTGATTGCCTTTCTCATACACTCATTTCTAGGGGTGTGCTGACATGCATAATCATATCTGTAAATTTACAGTTGATAATTGGATGATCGCTCTATCCGAGCAGCAGGATTAATGGTACAGGCCACCCCTCTACTTACTGATAGGCAAACTAGCCAGTTGAGTTATTTAGACCACGCACATGACTGACTCAAAGACAGTACAGTATGGTTAAGAAACTCTGTGACTGACTGACATGACATCTGTGAGCTGCTCTGACAGCTGGTGCTTAAAGCTATTGAGGGAGATATGAGTCTCCAGCTTCCAGTCATTTTTGCAGTTCGTTCCCATCATTGGCAGCAGAGAACTGGAAGGAAAGGTGGCCAAAGGGGGAATTGACTTTGGGGGTGACTAGTGAGATATACTAGTTGCTGGAGCGTATGCTACGGGTGGGTGCTGCTATGGTGACTAGTGAGCTGAGATAAGGCGGGGCTTTAGCTAGCAGAGACTTGTAGATGACCTGGAGCCAGTGGGTTTGGCGACGAGTATGAAGCGAGGGCCAGCCAACGAAAGCGTACAGGTCGTAATGGTGGGTAGTGTATGGGGCTTTGGTGACAAAATGGATGGCACTGTGATAGACTGCATCCAATTTGTTGAGTAGAGTGTTGGAGGCTATTTTGTAAATGACATCACCGAAGTCGAGGATCGGTATGATGGTCAGCATGAGTGAAGGATGCTTTTTGCGAAATAGGAAGCCGATTCTAGTTTTAATTTTGGATTGGAGATGCTTATTAATGTGAGTCTAGAATGAGAGTTTACAGTCTAACCAGACACATAGTTATTTGTAGTTGTCCATATATTCTTAGTCAGAGCCGTCCAGAGTAGTGATGCTGGATGGGCTGGCAGGTGCGGGCAGTGATCGGTTGAAGAGCATGCATTTAGTTTTACTTGCATTTAAGAGCAGTTGGAGGCGACGGAAGGAGAGTTGTATGGCATTGAAGCTCGTCTGGAAGTTAGTTAACACAGTGTCCAAAGAAGGACCCGAAGTATACAGAATGGTGTCGTCTGCGTAGAGCTGGATCAGAGAATCACCAGCAGCAAGAGCGACATCATTGATGTAAACAGAGAAGATAATTATTTGTCTCAAACATAATTTTACTTAAATATAGTTAAATAAAAATTCAATAAAATAAATATATACAATGCCTTGAGAAAATATTCATACCCGTTGACTTAATCCACATTTTGTTGTGTTACAGCCTGAATTTAAAATGGGTTAAATATATATATATATATTTTATCCATCTACACATAATACATCATAATGACAGTGAAAACATGTTTTTGCAAATGTATTGAACAGGAAATACAGACATATCTAATTTACATAAGTATTCACACCTCTGAGTCAATGTTTGTAGAAGCACTTTTGGCATGGATTACAGACAGAATCTTTCTGGGTAAGTCTCTAAAAGCTTCCAGTGCTGAATTGTGAAACATTTGCCCATTATTCTTTTAAAAAATCTTCAAGCTCTATCAAATTGGTTGTTGATCATTGCTAGACAACCATTTTCAGGTCTTGCCATAGATTTTCAAATAGATTTAAGTCAAAACTAACTTGGCCACTGAGGAATATTCACTGTCTTCTTGGTAAGCAACTCCAGTGTATAATTGGCCTTGTGTCTGAGGTTATTGTCCTGCTGAAAGGTGAATTAATCTCCCAGTGTCTGGTGGAAAGCAGACTGAACCAGGTTTTCCTCTAGGATTTTTCCTGTGGTTTCTCCATTCTGTTTCTTTTTATCCTGAAATTCTCCCAAGCATACCCATAACAGTAATGTGTTGTATTGGATTTGCCCAAAGGATAACACTTTGAATTCAGAAAAGGTGAATTGCTTTGCCACATTTGTTGCAGTATTACCTTAGTGCCTTGTTGCAAATATTATTCTGGTTTGGCTTCCTTCTTTTCATTCTGTCAATGAGGTTAGTATTGTTGAGTAACTATAATGTTATTGATCCATCCTCAGTTGTCCACTATCACAGCCATTAAACTCTGTAGCTGTTTTAAAGTCACAATTGGCCCCATGGTGAAATCCCTGGAAGGTTTCCTTCCTCTTCTGCAACTGAGTTAGGAAGGACGCCTGTATCTTGTAGTGACTCGGTGTATAGATACACAATCCAAAGTATAATTAATAACCTCACCATGCTCAAAGGGATATTCAAAGTGAGCTTCTTTTTTTACCCATCTACCAATACGTGCCCTTCTTTGTGAGGCATTAGAAAACCTCCCTGGTCTTTGTGGTTGAATCTGTGTTTCAAATTCACTGCTCGACTGAGGTACCTTACAGATAATTGTATGTGCGGGGTGAAGAGATGAGGTAGTCACTCAATAACCATGTTAAACACTATTATTTCACACAGTAAGTCCATGCAACTTATTATGTGACTTGTTAAGCACATTTTTACACCTAAATGTATTTAGGCTTGCCATAACAAATGTGTTGAATAGTTATTGACATTTCATATTTTCATTTTTTATTAATTTGTAAAAGAAATGTGAAAAACGTTGTCTGTTCATCTCCATTTAAAAATCAGGCTGTAACACAACAAAATGTGGAAAAAGTCAAGGGTGTGAATACTTTCTGAAGGTACTGTATTTGCTCTCTTGTCATTACCTTCATTTCCTATTTCCAGCTTTCTAACTTTGTCTTTTAGGAAATGCAGTTAATTCTTGGTGATACCCTGATGCATTGTTAGTACAATCACCTTGTCTTTTTCTGCTATTCCACCCCCAGTCTGGCCTCCATCTTCCTCAGCTCCACCACAATGTCTGTCAGCACTCTCAGCTCAGCCAAGACGTCAGGGGTGTTGGTGGTGGTCTGGCGATTAATCTCTTTCTGGATCCTCTCTGCAGCATCAGTCCTTCAGCTGTCTCTAACCCTACTCTCTCCCTCATTCTTGTCATTCTCTCTGACCCCACCCCTCTCTCCCTGAGCCCATGTCCCCAGGCCCAGACAGACAAAACAGCAACACGGAACCCCCCAGGACAACAGCACCCCTTATTCTGAAATGACACGGTTCAGAAATGTAGTCTAGTAAAGTACGGCATGAGGCTCAGTCGCATTCTTTATACGCTACTTATTGAACTAAATGCATGAGAATTGAATATACACTACCGTTCAAAAGTCAGATTTGTAATGGAATATCTACATAGGCATATAGAGGCCCATTATCAGCAACCAACACTCCTGTGTTCCAATGGGACAGTGTGTTAGCTAATCCAAGTTGATCATTTTAAAAGGCTAATTGATCATTATAAAACCCTTTTGCATTTATATTAGCACAGCTGAAAACTGTTGTCCTGATTAAAGAAGAAATAAAACTGTCCTTCTTTAGACTAGTTGAGTATCTGGACCGTCAGCATTTGTGGGTTAATTTACAGGCTCAAAATGGCCAGAAACGAAGACCTTTCGAAACTCGTCAGTCTATTCTTGTTCTGAGAAATGAAGGCTATTTCATGTGAAAAATTACCAAGAAACTGAAGATCTCGTACAACGCTGTGTACTACTCCCTTCACAGAACAGCGCAAACTGGCTCTAACCAGAATAGAAAGAGGAGTGCGGGACCCTGGTGCACAACTGAGCAAGAGGACAAGTACATTAGAGTGTCTAGTTTGAGAAACAGATTACTTTGGGACAGATTACTTTGGGCTAGATAGAAAATAAAGAATGCTGCAGGACTAAAATAATTGCTTGATTTGAACAGTAGGCTACCAGTTCTTGGCCAGTACAAGTTTACGAGTGAGTTTTTGTTAAAAATAAGATTGACCTTTTTTTCTTTGAGCTGAATCACAATCAATAAACACAAATAATACATTAGTTAAAGATTTGTTATTTTGAGTCTTAAGAGATCAGTAAGTAAAAAGAGACGAACTTCCCGTCACTTGTCCATAACCTGTTCTTTCTCACCCCAGTCAGACCAGTGCACTGGCCTTCAGGGCTTCCTGATCTTCCACAGTTTTGGTGGTGGAACTGGCTCAGGTTTTGCTTCACTGCTCATGGAGAGACTGTCTGTGGACTACAGAAAAAAGTCCAAACTGGAGTTTGCCATTTACCCTGCCCCTCAGATATTGCTAATGTTTAGTTGTTCACATGATTATTTGGTAGATTTCCAAATCAGCAAAACTTTTACTGTACTCAATACTTGTTTGATATGTACATTTTCATTATGTAACACCTAATGATGACAGTTCTACCTCTTGTGTATGTGTTCAGGTGTCCACAGCAGTGGTGGAGCCCTACAACTCTATCCTGACCACCCACACCACCCTGGAACACTCAGACTGGTTGACAACGAGGCCATCTACAACATCTGCCGTCGTAACCTGGACATTGAGCGTCCCACCTACACCAACCTCAACAGGCTCATTGGCCAGATTGTCTCCTCCATCACCGCCTCGTTGCGTTTCGATGGAGCCCTAAACGTGGACCTGCCAGAGTTCCAGACCAACCTGGTTCCCTACCACCGTATCCACTTCCCCCTGATCACCTACGCACCTGTCATCTCTGCCACAAGATGCTGTCTGTGGCAGAGATCATCAACGCCTGCTTCGAGCCCGCCAACCAGATGGTGAAGTGTGACCCTCGTCACAGGAAGTACCTGGCCTGCTGTACTTTGGGGATGTGGTGCCCAAGGACGTTAATGCTGCCATCGCCATCAAGATCAAAACGTACCATCCAGTTTGCCGACTGGTGCCCCACCGGCTTCAAGGTAAATAAGCAATGGATTCATTAATTCACACTGATCTATCCTTCTAAACATTTAAGGCACTTGGCATGTTAATTATTGGTTAGTCAGGTTTTGACCGTTTTTTTGTTTGTGCCCTGCAGGTTGGCATCAACTACCAGCCACCTATGGTGGTGCCAAGTGGAGATCTAGCCAAGGTCCAGAGAGCTGTGTGCATGTTGAGCAACACCACGGCCATTGCTGAGGCCTGGGCTCGGCTCGACCACAAGTTCGACCTGATGTACGCCAAGCGTGCCTTTGTGCGCTGGTATGTGGGAGAGGGTATGGAGGGGGAGTTCTCTGAGGCCAGAGAGGATCTGGCTGCCCTGGAGAAGGACTATGAAGAGGTGGGAGTAGATTCGGTGGAAGGGGAGGCTGAGGAAGGAGAAGAGTACTGAACACTAACATGTTTTAGTTCATTGACCATTTCAATAAAAGTTGTGTGTTTTGTTCCATTCTCCTGGGGATTTTTACCAGCATGTGATGTTTAAAAAAAAAAAATCAAGCAGGAAAGTATATATTTTTTGGGCAAAGTTAACTACATCAGCACAATTGTTCAATTGTTGCCACCCCTATACTAGCCTGTTCAACCTCTCTTTCGTGTCGTCTGAGATTCCCAAAGATTGGAAAGCAGCTGCGGTCATCCCCCTCTTCAAAGGGGGGAGACACTCTTGACCCAAACTGCTACAGACCTATATCTATCCTACCGTGCCTTTCTAAGGTCTTCGAAGCCAAGTCAACAAACAGATTACCGACCATTTCGAATCTCACCATACCTTCTCTGCTATGCAATCTGGTTTCAGAGCTGGTCATGGGTGCACCTCAGCCACGCTCAAGGTCCTAAACGATATCTTAACCGCCATCAATAAGAACATTACTGTGCAGCCGTATTCATTGACCTGGCCAAGGCTTTCGACTCTGTCAATCACCACATCCTCATCGGCAGACTCGACAGCCTTGGTTTCTCAAATGATTGCCTCGCCTGGTTCACCAACTACTTCTCTGATAGAGTTCAGTGTGTCAAATCGGAGGGTCTGCTGTCCGGACCTCTGGCAGTCTCTATGGGGTGCCACGGGGTTCAATTCTTGGACCGACTCTCTTCTCTGTATACATCAATGAGGTCGCTCTTGCTGCTGGTGAGTCTCTGATCCACCTCTACGCAGACGACACCATTCTGTATACTTCCGGCCCTTCTTTGGACACTGTGTTAACAACCCTCCAGGCAAGCTTCAATGCCATACAACTCTCCTTCCGTGGCCTCCAATTGCTCTTAAATACAAGTGAAACTAAATGCATGCTCTTCAACCGATCGCTACCTGCACCTACCCGCCTGTCCAACATCACTACTCGGGACGGCTCTGACTTAGAATACGTGGACAACTACAAATACTTAGGTGTCTGGTTAGACTGTAAACTCTCCTTCCAGACCCATATCAAACATCTCCAATCCAAAGTTAAATCTAGAATTGGCTTCCTATTTCGCAACAAAGCATCCTTCACTCATGCTGCCAAACATACCCTTGTAAAACTGACCATCCTACCAATCCTCGACTTTGGCGATGTCATTTACAAAATAGCCTCCAATACCCTACTCAACAAATTGGATGCAGTCTATCACAGTGCAATCCGTTTTGTCACCAAAGCCCCATATACTACCCACCATTGCGACCTGTACGCTCTCGTTGGCTGGCCCTCGCTTCATACTCATCGCCAAACCCACTGGCTCCATGTCATCTACAAGACCCTGCTAGGTAAAGTCCCCCCTTATCTCAGCTCGCTGGTCACCATAGCATCTCCCACCTGTAGCAGACGCTCCAGCAGGTATATCTCTCTAGTCACCCCCAAAACCAATTCTTTCTTTGGCCGCCTCTCCTTCCAGTTCTCTGCTGCCAATGACTGGAACAAACTACAAAAATCTCTGAAACTGGAAACACATCTCCCTCACTAGCTTTAAGCACCAACTGTCAGAGCAGCTCACAGATTACTGCACCTGTACATAACCCACCTATAATTTAGCCCAAACAACTACCTCTTTCCCAACTGTATTTAATTTTAATTAATTAATTTATTTTGCTCCTTTGCACCCCATTATTTTTATTTCTACTTTGCACATTCTTCCATTGCAAAACTACCATTCCAGTGTTTTACTTGCTATATTGTATTTACTTTGCCACCATGGCCTTTTTTGCCTTTACCTCCCTTCTCACCTCATTTGCTCACATTGTATATAGACTTGTTTATACTGTATTATTGACAGTATGTTTGTTTTACTCCATGTGTAACTCTGTGTCGTTGTATCTGTCGAACTGCTTTGCTTTATCTTGGCCAGGTCGCAATTGTAAATGAGAACTTGTTCTCAACTTGCCTACCTGGTTAAATAAAGGTTAAATAAATAAATAAAAAATTACCCAGTGTGTCCAGTTGATAGCAACAAACACAGACAACTGCCACATCAGGCATAGAACACCTTAGTATTGGTTATAAAACATTTATTGATTTGGATGAAAGTCAACCTGTCAGTCTAGCATTACAACATGAATGTTTGTTCCTAGGGAGTGTAGATCAGATGTACAGTACCAGGGACTTCTATGGTTCATATTTTAAATGTTTCCTGCACCATCTCATTTTTGAACCCCCATGTGTTTTCCTTGAGGTGAGCACAAATGGTGAAAGCAAACTAGATGTACAGCCAGCTGTAGATCTCTTTTCCCCACATGGCAACTTTGACTGGCTTCACAAGAAAGCCAGTTTAACATTAATTTAGGATGCATGGTTATTTTCAATATCCATCTTCCAGTTAGGTGGGGTATAACTCTAACCTCTTATACCGGTATACAAAACAATCACTAAAACAAAGTGCCAAGTCAGTAGGTAAGATGAGAACATCTTTGGCAGGTCATTCAAATCCATCCCAAAATGGTTGTTCCCTTGTAAAATAGCATAGTATATTCCTAGCCTTGAATCCTCCTGACCTACTGGAAAGAACCTCCACCAATGAATAGGAAAGCACCTAGATTACAATACATATTGAATTTAAATCAATTTGAGTAGTTCTGTTCAGGGTTGATGGACTAGCTATAGTTGTGACAATACCGGACTCCTCCCTTTAGACGAATAGGAACTTTAGGGTCAACTATCACACCACCTGTCCTGACCTTTGGGGTTACACACAACTTCACGCATACTCAAGTGTGTGCACAGGAAGACACCACCTTCAGTTTACAAAAACTACATCTCATCTACACAGCATATAAATACCAGTCAGAGAGTTAAGTTTTCATATTTCTTCAGATTAATCAGAAAGCTAGTCTTAGAATAAAAACCTAAGAGAATCAACCCCCAGGCTGTAGCTACTGGACGGAGTCTCTGAGGGAGCCTGTCAGTCAGGAGTTTTCCCTGTGTTACTGACAGGGACTGTCATTGGTTAAGTCACCAACACTCATTGTTGGGTCAAAGGTAGATAAGGTCATCATCCATGGTGTTTCTATGGAGACAGACCCCCCCCCCTCACTGCATGATGAAGCCAGTTCGGGGGGGCAGGCATGGGGAGGTGGGGTGTTGCTGGGGGGCTTGAGGGTAGGGCTGGGGAATGTAGGGGCTGCTGGGGTAGCCTGGAGGATCCTGGCTGGGGAAAGGCATGGCGGGATCGGGGGCAACTTGGTATGACAGGCCGCTCTGCTGAGGGGAGGGAGGAGGGGCAGCTCGCTTAGATTGGGGGGAGAAGGCTCCATTGGTGTAGGGGGTAGAGGGGAAGTCCTGGGGTCGACTGGGCTGGGTAGGGGTCAGCTGGGGTCTAGTGAGACCCTTCAGCACCAGCTCACGGAGTTTGTCAATCTTTACACGGCGCACGTGAGCAAGATGGCGCCTCCGCTGGTAGTCATCAATAAAGCAGTCCAGAGGCAGCTCTCCATCCAGAAACGAGTCTGCCATGTTCTACACAGGGACATCAAAGCAGGGTTATATTCACGCAAGCATAGACTCAACATAATACACACCAACATAAAATATCATAGAGAGTGAGTATTCTTGTGCGTGTAGGTGTAGTTGTAAATGTATTGGTTTGTGTATGTGAGTATATTCTAGTATAGGTGTAGTTGTGAACGTATTGGTGTGTGTGTCACCTCAGTCTCCTCTTCTATCTTGGCTCCCTCAGCTTGCAGCAGAGCCAGCAGAATGTCCAGAGAGCTGTTGCCTGAACCATGGTCTGAGAGATAGAAAGATGAGGGAGAAATGGTTAGAATACACTAAAACACTAAGCATCACAGTGAATGACTGTCCTGAACCTAAGTCGTAACTTGATCCCTGGGGCAGAACATCAATGTAATGGGACTGAATACAGTAGCTGGGGCATTCAGAGGATACTAAGCAGCATTGAGTACAGGAAATCCTATCAGGTAACAGCTGTCTGGCAGAGTAGTCACTAGATGGCCATGCTAGAATGGACAGAAAATTGTTGTCACGGTGTAATGTACTTAAGTAAAAATACTTTAAAGTACCACTTAAGTCGTTTTTTAGATTATCTGTACTTTACTATTTATACTTTTGACAACTTTTACTTTACTACGTTCCTAAAGAAAATATTGTACTTTTTACTCCATACCTTTTCCCTGACACCCAAAGAACTCATTACATTTTGAATGCTTAGCAGGACAGGACAATTGTCAAATTCACACTTATCAAGAGAACACTGCCTCTGGCGGAATCACTAAACACAAATGCATCTTTTGTAAATAATGTCTGAGTGTTGGAGTGATCTCCTGGCTATCCGTACATTTTATAAATGGAAATTGGTGCCATCTGCTTTCCTTAAATAAAAGATTTTAAAATTATTTTTTACTTTTGATACTTAAGTATATTTAAAACCAAATAATTTTACTCAAGTGGTATTTTACTGGCTGACTTTCACTTGAGTAACTTTCTATTAAGGTATCTATACTAGGGATGCACGATATATTGGTGAACATATCGGAATCGGCCGATATTATCTAAAAATGCCAACATCGATATGAATAGAATCCTGACTAGAACCAAAAAATGTGATCATATTACTCCAGTGCTAGCCTCTCTACACTGGCTTCCTGTCAAAGCAAGGGCTGATTTCAAGGTTTTACTGCTAACCTACAAAGCATTACATGGGCTTGCTCCTACCTATCTCTCTGATTTGGTCCTGCCGTACATACCTACACGTACGCTACGGTCACAAGACGCAGGCCTCCTAATTGTCCCTAGAATTTCTAAGCAAACAGCTGCAGGCAGGGCTTTCTCCTATAGAGCTCCATTTTTATGGAACGGTCTGCCTACCCATGTCAGAGACGCAAACTCGGTCTCAACCTTTAAGTCTTTACTGAAGACTCATCTCTTCAGTGGGTCATATGATTGAGTGTAGTCTGGCCCAGGAGTGGGAAGGTGAACTGAAAGGCTCTGGAGCAACGAACCGCCCTTGCTGTCTCTGCCTGGCCGGTTCCCCTCTTTCCACTGGGATTCTCTGCCTCTAACCCTATTACAGGGGCTGAGTCACTGGCTTACTGGGGCTCTCTCATGCCGTCCCTGGAGGGGGTGCGTCACCTGAGTGGGTTGATTCACTGTTGTGGTCATCCTGTCTGGGTTGGCGCCCCCCCCCCTTGGGTTGTGCCGTGGCGGAGATCTTTGTGGGCTATACTCAGCCTTGTCTCAGGATGGTAAGTTGGTGGTTGAAGATATCCCTCTAGTGGTGTGGGGGCTGTGCTTTGGCAAAGTGGGTGGGGTTATATCCTTCCTGTTTGGCCCTGTCCGGGGGTGTCCTCGGATGGGGCCACAGTGTCTCCTGACCCCTCCTGTCTCAGCCTCCAGTATTTATGCTGCAGTAGTTTATGTGTCGGGGGGCTGGGGTCAGTTTGTTATATCTGGAGTACTTCTCCTGTCCTATTCGGTGTCCTGTGTGAATCTAAGTGTGCGTTCTCTAATTCTCTCCTTCTCTCTTTCTTTCTCTCTCTCAGAGGACCTGAGCCCTAGGACCATGCCCCAGGACTACCTGACATGATGACTCCTTGCTGTCCCCAGTCCACCTGGCCATGCTGCTGTTCCAGTTTCAACTGACCTGAGCCCTAGGACCATGCCCCAGGACTACCTGACATGATGACTCCTTGCTGTCCCCAGTCCACCTGGCCATGCTGCTGCTCCAGTTTCAACTTCCACCTGACTGTGCTGCTGCTCCAGTTTCAACTGTTCTGCCTTATTATTATTATTGGACCATGCTGGTCATTTATGAACATTTGAACATCTTGGCCATGTTCTGTTATAATCTCCACCCGGCACAGCCAGAAGAGGACTGGCCACCCCACATAGCCTGGTTCCTCTCTAGGTTTCTTCCTAGGTTTTGGCCTTTCTAGGGAGTTTTTCTAGCCACCGTGCTTCTACACCTGCATTGCTTGCTGTTTGGGGTTTTAGGCTGGGTTTCTGTACAGCACTTTGAGATATCAGCTGATGTACGAAGGGCTATATAAATAAATTTGATTTGATTTGAACAACCCGACTGACAGAGGAGCAGTATCTAGAACAACCCGACTGACAGAGGAGCAGTATCTAGAACAACCCCACTGACAGAGGAGCAGTATCTAGAACAACCCGACTGACAGAGGACCAGTATCCAGTAACAACCCCACTGACAGAGGACCAGTATCAGTAACAACCCGCCTGACAGAGGACCAGTATCCAGTAACAACCCCACTGACTTAGGACCAGTATCCAGTAACCAGTAACAACCCCACTGACAGAGGACCAGTATCTAGAACAACCCCACTGACTTACAACCAGTATCCCGAACAATCCGACTGACAGAGGACCCGTATCCAGTAACAACCCCACTTACAGAGGACCAGTATCAATAATAACCCCACTGACTTAGGACCAGTATCCAGTAACCAGTAACAACCCCACTGACAGAGGACCAGTATCCAGAAACAACCTGACTGACAGAGGACCAGTATCCAGTAACAACCCCACTGACAGAGGACCAGTATCCAGTAACAACCCCACTGACAGAGGACCAGTATCAATAACAACCCGACTGACAGAGGACCAGTATCCAGTAACAAACCCACTGACTTAGGACCAGTAACAACCCCACTGACAGAGGACCAGTATCCAGTAACAACCCCACTGACAGAGGACCAGTATCTAGAACAACCCCACTGACTTAGAACCAGTATCCCGAACAACCCCACTGACAGAGGACCAGTATCAATAACAACCCGACTGACAGAGGACCAGTATCCAGTAACAAACCCACTGACTTAGGACCAGTATCCAGTAACCAGTAACAACCCCACTGACAGAGGACCAGTATCCAGTAACAACCCCACTGACAGAGGACCAGTATCCAGAAACAACCCCACTGACAGAGGACCAGTATCTGGAACAACTCGACTGACAGTGGACCAGTATCTAGAACATTCCGACTGACAGAGGACCAGTATCCAGTATCAACCCCACTGACAGAGGACCAGTATCCAGTAACAACCCCACTGACAGAGGACCAGTATCCAGTAACAACCCCACTGACAGAGGACCAGTATCCAGTAACAACCCCACTGACAGAGGACCAGTATCCAGTAACAACCCCACTGACAGAGGACCAGTATCCAGTATCAATCACACTGACAAAGGACCAGTATCTGGAACATTCCGACTGATAGAAAAGCAGTATCTAGAACAACTAAACTGACTTAGGACCAGTATCTCAAACAACCTGACTGACTTAGAACCAGTATCAACCCCACTGACAGAGGACCAGTATCCAGTAACAACCCCCCTGACAGAGGACCAGTATCCAGTAATAACCCCACTGACAGAGGACCAGTATCCAGTAACAACCCCACTAACAGAGGACCAGTATCCAGTAACAACCCCACTGACAGAGGACCAGTATCCAGTAACAACCCCACTGACAGAGGACCAGTATCCAGTAACAACCCCACTGACAGAGGACCAGTATCCAGTAATAACCCCACTGACAGAGGACCAGTATCCAGTAACAACCCCACTGACAGAGGACCAGTATCCAGTAACAACCCCACTGACAGAGGACCAGTATCTAGAACAACCCCACTGACAGAGGACCAGTATCTAGAACAACCCCACTGACTTAGAACCAGTATCCCGAACAACCCGACTGACAGAGGACCCGTATCCAGTAACCAGTAACAACCCCACTGACAGAGGACCAGTATCAACCCCACTGACAGAGGACCAGTATCCAGTAACAACCCCACTGACAGAGGACCAGTATCCAGAAACAACCCCACTGACAGAGGACCAGTATCCAGAAACAACCCCACTGACAGAGGACCAGTATCCAGAAACAACCCCACTGACAGAGGACCAGTATCTGGAACAACTCGACTGACAGTGGACCAGTATCTAGAACATTCCGACTGACAGAGGACCAGTATCCAGTAACAACCCCACTGACAGAGGACCAGTATCCAGTAACAACCCCACTGACAGAGGACCAGTATCCAGTAACAACCCCACTGACAGAGGACCAGTATCCAGTAACAACCCTACTTACAGAAGACCAGTATCCAGTATCAATCACACTGACAAAGGACCAGTATCTGGAACATTCCGACTGATAGAGAAGCAGTATCTAGAACAACTAAACTGACTTAGGACCAGTATCTCAAACAACCCGACTGACTTAGAACCAGTATCAACCCCACTGACAGAGGACCAGTATCTAGAACAACCCCACTGACAGAGGACCAGTATCTAGAACAACCCCACTGACTTAGAACCAGTATCCCGAACAACCCGACTGACAGAGGACCCGTATCCAGTAACAACCCCACTGACAGAGGACCAGTATCCAGTAACCAGTAACAACCCCACTGACAGAGGACCAGTATCAACCCCACTGACAGAGGGCCAGTATCCAGTAACAACCCCACTGACAGAGGACCAGTATCCAGTAATAACCCCACTGACAGAGGACCAGTATCCAGTAACAACCCCACTGACAGAGGACCAGTATCCAGTAACAACCCCACTGACAGAGGACCAGTATCCAGAAACAACCCCACTGACAGAGGACCAGTATCCAGAAACAACCCCACTGACAGAGGACCAGTATCCAGTAACAACCCCACTGACAGAGGACCAGTATCCAGAAACAACCCCACTGACAGAGGACCAGTATCTGGAACAACTCGACTGACAGTGGACCAGTATCTAGAACATTCCGACTGACAGAGGACCAGTATCCAGTAACAACCCCACTGACAGAGGACCAGTATCCAGTAACAACCCCACTGACAGAGGACCAGTATCCAGTAACAACCCCACTGACAGAGGACCAGTATCCAGTAACAACCCTACTTACAGAGGACCAGTATCCAGTATCAATCACACTGACAAAGGACCAGTATCTGGAACATTCCGACTGATAGAGAAGCAGTATCTAGAACAACTAAACTGACTTAGGACCAGTATCTCAAACAACCCGACTGACTTAGAACCAGTATCAACCCCACTGACAGAGGACCAGTATCCAGTAACAACCCCACTGACAGAGGACCAGTATCCAGTAACAAGCCCACTGACAGAGGACCAGTATCCAGTAACAACCCCACTGACAGAGGACCAGTATCCAGTAACAACCCCACTGACAGAGGACCAGTATCAATAATAACCCCACTGACTTAGGACCAGTATCCAGTAACCAGTAACAACCCCACTGACAGAGGACCAGTATCCAGAAACAACCTGACTGACAGAGGACCAGTATCAATAACAACCCGACTGACAGAGGACCAGTATCCAGTAACAAACCCACTGACTTAGGACCAGTAACAACCCCACTGACAGAGGACCAGTATCCAGTAACAACCCCACTGACAGAGGACCAGTATCTAGAACAACCCCACTGACTTAGAACCAGTATCCCGAACAACCCCACTGACAGAGGACCAGTATCAATAACAACCCGACTGACAGAGGACCAGTATCAATAACAACCCCACTGACTTAGGACCAGTATCCAGTAACAACCCCACTGACAGAGGACCAGTATCCAGTAACAACCCCACTGACAGAGGACCAGTATCCAGTAATAACCCCACTGACAGAGGACCAGTATCCAGTAACAACCCCACTGACAGAGGACCAGTATCCAGTAACAACCCCACTGACAGAGGACCAGTATCCAGTAACAACCCCACTGACAGAGGACCAGTATCAATAACAACCCCACTGACTTAGGACCAGTATCCAGTAACCAGTAACAACCCCACTGACAGAGGACCAGTATCCAGTAACAACCCCACTGACAGAGGACCAGTATCTAGAACAACCCCACTGACAGAGGACCAGTATCTAGAACAACCCCACTGACAGAGGACCCGTATCCAGTAACAACCCCACTGACAGAGGACCAGTATCCAGTAACCAGTAACAACCCCACTGACAGAGGACCAGTATCAACCCCACTGACAGAGGGCCAGTATCCAGTAACAACCCCACTGACAGAGGACCAGTATCCAGTAATAACCCCACTGACAGAGGACCAGTATCCAGTAACAACCCCACTGACAGAGGACCAGTATCCAGTAACAACCCCACTGACAGAGGACCAGTATCTAGAACAACCCGACTGACAAAGGACCAGTATCTGGAACATTCCGACTGATAGAGAAGCAGTATCTAGAACAACTAAACTGACTTAGGACCAGTATCTCAAACAACCCGACTGACTTAGAACCAGTATCAACCCCACTGACAGAGGACCAGTATCCAGTAACAACCCCACTGACAGAGGACCAGTATCCAGTAACAACCCCACTGACAGAGGACCAGTATCCAGTAACAACCCCACTGACAGAGGAGCAGTATCTAGAACAACCCGACTGACAGAGGAGCAGTATCTAGAACAACCCGACTGACAGAGGAGCAGTATCTAGAACAACCCGACTGACAGAGGAGCAGTATCTAGGAACAACAAGTGACTGAACTGGCTCGACCAGACAGACATGTAGAGAACAGTCAGCTACCAACACAGAGAGAGAAAGACTGGTCTTTCAGATAGCAGAGTGCAGATGCGAGTGAGATGTAGACAGAAAGAGACTGGTATACAGGCACACTGTCCTTAGTAGTGTGGACTAGCTAGGTGTCTCATCAAGTGTGGACTTGCTTGGACTCTTACAGAGTGTGGACTTGGTAGTGTGGACCTGTTAGCGGTCTTACAGAGTGTGGACTTGCGTAGCTGGTAGTTGTCATAGAGCTCCTGTAGGTGGCGGTAGCGTGAGGTGAGCTGGTTCTTCTGAAGGTCCAGACTGGGCTGCAGTTGGAGGTTCTGTTCTGCCAGACTGATGTTACTGACCAGGGTCAGCTCCTTCACCTGCTGCACCTCACACATCTAACACAGAGACAAACACACAGCATACACAGACAGGAAGAGGGAAGGTGAGTTAGTACTTGAGACAATACACGCAAACAGAGACTGACTGACCCCCAGACTGAGATGTGTAGAGTAGGCCTATAGGCCAGCGACAAACCAGCTCAAAACCTAACCTCTGGAGATTAAATATGAGTATATTTTTATGGAGGACAGTGATTACACCATACATTTATAATCCCTTTCACCAAGCCTACAAACAGATGTGAAATACCTGTAATAGGACCCCATAGGCTATTATATCTACAGGACGCCACAGCAGAAAGCAGAGCTCTTATCACTCTAAGGGCAGGGAAACCAATATGTTTTTTTGGGACCGATACCCCTATCTTGGGGGAGCAAAACTTACCGATATATCTGCCGACTGCCAATATACTGTTTTACAGCACGGAAATGAAAGTGACATTTTTACACACTGAATTCTTCAAAAATACCATCCAAAAGAGCAATTGTCCAACAAATATGCTTCAAATGTTGATGACTTACATTGTGACAAATAATGACATGAAAATGTCCGCAAGTGTTCAGATCAGCATGAGATTCCCCCTTTTCATCCTATTGAATATCGGTTATCGACATAATTATTGTCCGATACTGATAGAGGTAAAAGGCCAATGTCGGCGAGCCAATAAATAAGTTGGGTTCTAGCTAAAACACAGCACTCAATCAAGATATCAGTACTAATGAACTAGGCTTTAATGAATCATAAATAACATGGTCGGGAGGGATGAGATGCTGCCATGCTGGCACCAGCCCAGGGAAGACAGGCACTAGACAGCTCTCCAGCCGCAACCAGATTTGTATCTCTGCTCACAGGCTGTTCCTGTAAAGCTATTTCCACATTGGTGGGAAAAGGACTAACAGTTCCACCAACGTCACAGCGCCATGGTGGGGAGTCTTGTATAAGCCACATACATGAATATACAAATACAGAAGGTGAAGAAGCCAGAAGCAAGTTGAGCTTTCCTAATACCTAAACTAGACAAGGCTAGCTAGAGATGGAGAGAGATGAGGCACAAAATACCAGTGTCAGAATGAATGCTGTACACATGTCTGAAAGAACACTGACATAACCAAATGTCAATACGCTTGTGAGGGTTTGCTTCTTGGTTAAGCATGACCTTTGTTATAATCTGTGCGGTGCTGTGTGCTCAATGCATCAGAATGTTGACTAAAGAGGTGTGCTGCACTGAAATATGGACTCCTCCGCCTAGGTTAGTCAATAGGAAAACCTCTTCCAACTTTTAACACCTTCCACATAGCTGATGACTGGCTGTCTTGTGCGGATCCTGTTCATAGAACAGGAAACAAAACAAACCAGATCATTACAAATCTGTTCCTAAACCCGGGTGTGTCCATTACTTATGCAATAATGGGAATCAGATGGCATTTGTGGCCTAATGCCAAACAATGACACTGCCATTTGTGGCATATGTACACAAACAGGGTTATTGTCGAAACGGATTCGAAAATAAAAATATGGAAACAGCATGAGCATCCACTAAACATCCAAATGTTGAGTACAGTACAAGGAGCAAGCTTCTCAGCTGTGGCAACGAGGCGGATGTTGATGAGCTTGCTCAATGCGAAACATGTTTGCATCTAGAAGGAAGTTGTGAATGAAGGACTGCCTGACAACAGTCATAAGTGCACAGCTACCTAGATATGTTGATGCTAGCTAGCGTTACTAGGGATAGCCAGCCAACGTTAGTAAAACACAAAGGGAACTTACCTCGTTCATTTCTTTGACAATAGAATTTAACTTTTCATCGTCTTCAAGTAACTCGTTTAACTGCGTCATGGTGAAAGAGCTGAATTTATCCGTGAATTCTGCCATTTCTCCTATGATGGTTGTCATCTATCAGTCTGGCTACAGTTCTTTCGGCTCAAAACGGATAAGTGTTTGGATCACAAACCGGAAATAGGGATGCTTTCTGGCCAATCAGAAGGGAGTGTAATGTAATATGACAATGACGTCATCCACAACGACGTCATTAAATGTTTTTTTTTTACTTTTGGGATTTTCACGACGTAGACTTGTTAACCAGTTAAATGTAATCGAAATAGTAATCTACCTAATCCTCCAAAGTAATTATTTATCATGAGAGGGCCATGAACAACAACTAGTAATGCTGCATACTCCAAGAAAGGTTAAAGTCTCACCTTTCTAGTAAAAATGGTTATAAATTGATGAGCTGTAGTCACTTTTAAGGACACATGCTCAAGAACAAAGTACAAATATGAAAATATGAAATATTTTATATGATGTATTTATTATTCAACAAAACTGTATGAATGTTTGAAACGACTTATCTGCTTTCTAAATATAGCATAATCAAACTTTGAAACGACTAACTGTAAGATTTAACCTTTCTTATAACTGTAAAATACATATTTGTATGTTTAATGTTAGAGAAAATGTGCATATTTTCTAAAGGTTTCTCTTGATAAAAAAAATCTGCCCCCATCGCTATGAATGTCTCACAGAGCTCAAGTTTCAAGTTTTAATGTCACATGCACAAGTACTATGAAATGCCTTTCTTGCAAACTCAAAACCCAACAATGAAATAATCAATAACTTTTTATTATTAGAAAAAGCACATGAGAAATAAATATAAAATATACGTAAAAGTAAGTAAGCATACTATATACAGGAAATATTTAGAAAGTCAGTTCCAATACCATATTTACATGTGCAGGGATACTGGGGTGATGGAGGTAGATATGTGCAGGGGTAAGGGAACTAGGCAACTGGATGTAAGATAGTCAGAGTAGCAGCAGCTTGCATGTGAGTGGGTATGCAGGTGTGTAGAGTCGGTATAAATGTATGTGCATATTAAGTGTGAGTGAGCAAATGATGGAGTGAGTAGGTCCCTGTGAGTGTGTATAGAGACAGTGCAAGTACTGAAATAAAAGGTCCATAAGGATACAAGACACAACTCGGTCCGTGTCGCTATTTTGTTAGCTTTATATCAGTTGTAAAATTGGAACAGAAATGGCGTCACACCAAACTGGAAGTCTTCCGACTAGCTTGGAAAGACAGTACCGTGCAGTACCGAAGAGCCCTCACTGCTGCTCCACCAAACTGGAAGTCTTCCGACTAGCTTGGAAAGACAGTACCGTGCAGTACCGAAGAGCCCTCACTGCTGCTCCACCAAACTGGAAGTCTTCCGACTAGCTTGGAAAGACAGTACCGTGCAGTATCGAAGAGACCTTACTGCTGCTCCACCAAACTGGAAGTCTTCCGACTAGCTTGGAAAGACAGTACCGTGCAGTACCGAAGAGCCCTCACTGCTGCTTGATCATCCTATTTTTTCAACTTAATTGAGGAAAATAAGAACAATCCGAAATGTATTTTTGATACTGTCGCAAAGCTAACTAAAAAGCAGTATTCCCCAAGTGAGGATGGCTTTCACTTCAGCAGTAATAAATTCATGAACTTCTTTGAGGAAAATATCATGATTATTAGAAAGCAAATTACAGACTCCTCTTTAAATCTGTGTATTCCTTCAAAGCTCAGTTGTCCTGAGTCTGCACAACTCTGCCAGGACCTAGGATCAAGAGAGACACTCAAGTGTTTTAGTACTATATCTCTTGACACAATGATGAAAATAATCATGGCCTCTAAACCTTCAAGCTGCATACTGGACCCTATTCCAACTAAACTACTGAAAGAGCTGCTTCCTGTGCTTGGCCCTCCTATGTTGAACATAATAAACGGCTCTCTATCCACCGGATGTGTACCAAACTCACTAAAAGTGGCAGTAATAAAGCCTCTCTTGAAAAAGCCAAACCTTGACCCATCTGTCGGAATGATATCAGTTTGTCTCTGTGAATGGTTTGTCCTCTGACAAATCAACTGTACATTTTGGTGTTCCTCAAGGTTCCTTTTTAGGACCACTATGGTTTTCACTATATATCTTACCTCTTGGGGATGTCATTCGAAAACATAACATTAACTTTCACTGCTATGCGGATGACACACAGCTGAACATTTCAATGAAACATGGTGAAGCCCCAAAATTGCCCTCGCTAGAAGCCTGTGTTTCAGACATAAGGAAGTGGATGGCTGCAAACTTTCTGCTTTTAAACTCGGACAAAACAGAGATGCTTGTTCTAGGTCCCAAGAAACAAAGAGATCTTCTGTTGAATCTGACAATTAATCTTAATGGTTGTACAGTCGTCTCAAATAGAACTGCGAAGGACCTCGGCGTTACCCTGGACCCTGATCTCTCTTTTGACGAACATATCAAGACTGTTTCAAGGACAGCTTTTTTCCATCTATGTAACATTGCAAAAATCAGAAACTTTCTGTCCAAAAATGTTGCAGAAAAATGCATCCACGCTTTTGTTACTTCTAGGTTAGACTACTGCAATGCTCTACTTTCTGGCTACCTGGATAAAGCACTAAATAAACTTCAGTTAGTGCTAAATACGGCTGCTAGAATCCTGACTAGAACCAACAAATTTGATCATTTTACTCCAGTGCTAGCCTCCCTACACTGGCTTCCTGTCAAGGCAAGGGCTGATTTCAAGGTTTTACTGCTAACCTACAAAGCATTACATGGGCTTGCTCCTACCTATCTCTCTGATTTGGTCCTGCCGTACGTACCTACACGTACGCTACAGTCACAAGACGCAAGCCTCCTAATTGTCCCTAGAATTTCTAAGCAAACAGCTGGAGGCAGAACTTTCTCCTATAGAGCTCCATTTATATGGAATGGTCTGCCTACCCATGTGAGAGACACAAACTCGGTCTCAACCTTTAAGTCTTTACTGAAGACTCATCTCTTCAGTGGGTCATATGATTGAGTGTAGTCTGGCCCAGGAGTTTGAAGGTGAACGGAAAGGCTCTGGAGCAACGAACCGCCCTTGCTGTCTCTGCCTGGCCGGTTCCCCTCTTTCCACTGAGATTCTCTGCCTCTTACCCTATTACGGGGGCTGAGTCACTGGCTTACTGGGGCTCTCTCATGCCGTCCCTAGGAGGGGTGCGTCACCTGAGTGGGTTGAGTCACTGATGTGATCTTCCTGTCTGGGTTGGCGCCCCCCTTGGGTTGTGCCGTGGCGGAGATCTTTGTGGGCTATACTCGGCCTTGTCTCAGGATGGTAAGTTGGTGGTTGAAGATATCCCTCTAGTGGTGTGGGGGCTGTGCTTTGGCAAAGTGGGTGGGGTTATATCCTTCCTGTTTGGCCCTGTCCGGGGGTATCATCGGATGGGGCCACAGTGTCTCCTGACCCCTCCTTACTCAGCCTCCAGTATTTATGCTGCAGTAGTTTATGTGTCGGGGGGCTGGGGTCAGTTTGTTATATCTGGAGTACTTCTCCTGTCCTATTCGGTGTCCTGTGTGAATCTAAGTATGCTCTCTCTTTCTTTTTTTCTTTCTTTCTTTCTCTCTCTCGGAGGACCTGAGCCCTAGGACCATGCCTCAGGACTACCTGGCATGATGACTCCTTGCTGTCCCCAGTCCACCTGGCCGTGCTGCTGCTCCAGTTTCAACTGTTCTGGCTGCGGCTATGGAATCCTGACCTGTTCACCGGACGTGCTACCTGTCCCAGACCTGCTGTTTTCAACTCTCTAGGGACAGCAGGAGTGGTAGGGATACTTTTAATGATCGGCTATGAAAAGCCAACTGACATTTACCCCTGAGGTGCTAACTTGCTGCACCCT
This sequence comes from Oncorhynchus tshawytscha, assembly GCF_018296145.1. Lineage (NCBI taxonomy): Eukaryota > Metazoa > Chordata > Actinopteri > Salmoniformes > Salmonidae > Oncorhynchus > Oncorhynchus tshawytscha. Next base: position 30,427,475 of record NC_056448.1, read on the forward strand.
CGACAACTACTGTGATTATTATTATTTGACCGTGCTGGTCATTTATGAACATTTGAACATCTTGGCCATGTTCTGTTATAATCTCCACCCGGCACAGCCAGAAGAGGACTGGGCACCCCTCATAGCCTGGTTCCTCTCTAGGTTTCTTCCTAGGTTTTGGCCTTCCTAGCCACCGTGCTTCTACACCTGCATTGCTTGCTGTTTGGGGTTTTAGGCTGGGTTTCTGTACAGCACTTTGATATATCAGCTGATGTACGAAGGGCTATATAAATAAATTGGATTTGATTTGATTTGAACTGACCTCCTCCCTGTAGGCTGACTCATCATCGCCGGTGATCAGGCCTACCCCCGTCTTGTTGACAGCGAACTTGATAATGCTGTTGGAGTCTTTTGTGGCCACACAGTCGTGGGTGAACAGGAAGTACAGGAGGGGACTAAGCACACACCCCTGTGGGGCCCCAGTGTTAAGGGACAGCCTGGTGGAGGGGATGTTTCCTACCCCCACAACCTGGGGTCACCACCTGTGGTCACCATCTGGGGTCACCACCTGGGGTCGGCCTGTCAGGAAGTCCAGGAATCAACTTTTTAAAGAATTTGTATGATCTTTTATTGTATGCCAGTTAAAATGTTGTTATTTTTTCCTGAAAAACATGATGTTAGGTTGTTTACATGTTAAAGGATAAATGCTGCAGGATAAAAGATTTCACACAAACTTTAGACTACAAGGTTTTTTAATACTATTTTATTAACATGCATTTGTAAATCTTTACAATCCAAAGTAAGTACACTCTGATATTAGTATCTCACTTTATCCAACAGTCATTTATACACATATATTCATAAAGGTGAATGCACTGAAAACAAAATACCTAATAAATGCAATAAACAATACATATATCTATATTTCTATATTTTTTTCTTCATTTTTTATAATTGTACAGATACATTTGCAATCAAGTAATTAATATAGTTTTAGTTGTTTATTTTTGTTGATGTACTAAATTGTTGTAATGGGCAGGGGCACTGAATATATAAAAGTTATACTTTGTCTGTCTTCTTATAATAACTGATAGGTACCTTGGGTTAAAAGGCAATTCTTATTCATATAAACTGGAGAGAAACTGTAGTCTTGTGTAGTTTTGAGGATTTCGCAACTGGTTATATGTGTATGTGTGTCTATCTGCTGTCAACCTACAGCAAGGTTTCGCTGCCTACATCATAGGGATGAGAGTGTGGGTTTTTGTATTGGTACTGGTCTCGTTGAGTCTTAGAGGTCAGGTAGCGGCCATTCAGAGGGCAGGGGTTAATGCTGGGGTAAAGGTCATGACCCAGTGGGTAGAGGTCAGACTCCTTGTATTCAGACTCCACCTGGATGTCAAACTGGGAAACAGGAGGGCGTGATGATGATCCGTGGGTAAGGCTCACCTGGAGTGGGCAGGTGAGGGGGGGCAGATCTTCAGGTGCAGAGTAATTCTGAGGGAGGAACAGTCAGGTGGAACAGCCCAGGTTACACACACACATGCACTGTCACGAGCACAGGCAATCAGTCTTGTGAGCACAAACAAACATAGTTTCACACTTCTCAACCATACTCCCTGAACAGCAATGCAGACAAGAATGTGTTAACTGACACGAGCAAGAGCACACATTACTACAAAGGGGAAAACAGACACACATGCACGAACACGTGCGTGCACACAGACACACACACAGAGCGGGAGAAGAACGTTATGGGGTAGTTAGAAAGATTTGGAGGAGGATGTGAGTTTGAATGGTGACAAAAAGTAAACGGATTGGGTTGGGGGGTGAGGTGAAGGGCGAGGTGAGGTGAGGTGAAACGGGGTGAGGTGAGGAGAAGGGGGTGAGGTGAAGGGCGAGGTGAGGTGAGGTGAAACGGGGTGAGGTGAGGAGAAGGGGGTGAGGTGAAGGGCAAGGTGAGGTGAGGTGAAACGGGGTGAGGTGAGGTGAAGGGGGTGAGGTGAAGGGCGAGGTGAGGTGAGGTGAAGGGCGAGGTGAGGTGAGGTGAAACGGGGTGAGGTGAGGTGAAACGGGGTGAGGTGAGGTGAAACGGGGTGAGGTGAGGTGAAGGGGGGTGAGGTGAGGTGAAACGGGGTGAGGTGAGGTGAAACGGGGTCCAGAATTAATTTGTCTTGAGAGAGCAGTGACTGACAAAACCAGCTGGGACTGACAAGGGAGAGGATGACTGTCCCATTGTAGATTAGAGAAGTCTTATGATTCCAAAATATAAATATGTAAATGATCAGGTCTGAATAGTGTCTCCAATGAACTCCTGACAACCATCACCCCTCAGATGTCAGACTAACATTGTATTATAATATTGTATTACTGCCTACCGAGTGGCACAGTGGTCTAAGGCACTGCATTGCAGTGCTTGAGGCGTCACTACAGACCCAGGTTTGATTCCAGGCTGTGTGACAACCAACTGTGAACAGGAGTCCTATACAGCAGTGCACAATTGGCCCAGCATCGTCCGGGTTAGGGGAGGGTTTGGCCGGGGGGGGGGTTATTTGGCTCATCGCGCTCTAGCGACTCCTTGTGGCGGGCCGGGCGCCTGCAGGCTGACCTCGGTTGTCAGTTGAACGGTGTTTCCTCCGACACACTGGTGCAGCTGGCTTCCGGGTTAAACGGGCGGGTGTTTAGAAGCGCGGTTTGGCGGGTCATGTTTCGGAGAACGCATGACTCGACCTTCGCCTCTACCAAGCCCGTTGGGGAGTTGCAGCGATGAGACAAGATCGTAATTGGATATCACGAAATTGAGGAGAAAAAGGGGGTGAAATACATTTTTTTTTCAATAATAATAATATTGTATTACTATAACATTACAACTCTTCCTTCGCCAACTGTGCCTTCAGAGGAGTCTTTACATTAGTACAACAGAGGTTGCTGCCACAAACCACACAGCACACGGTGAATAAATAACACTTGGAAGACATCATCAAAACAAACAAACACACAAAAACTACTTCTGCCTTGCTTTCAGATGCATCGGCTGTGGTATTTGAACAACTGTCAGTCTGCCCTCACAAACACATCTACAGTAGGGCCAAAGTATAGCAGAGAAAAACATTACACACACAACATCCAGTGGTTTGAGTAGGTGCTGGAGCTCAGAGAATATTTTGAACGAAGAGAAGACTCAGTCCACACACTACGATTTATGCTCCAACAGCTTCGGACAGTAGACTTAAGGTTCAGAATGGCATGTGATCCATGTGTCTGGGTATGTCTACCAGACACTACAGTGATTTATACAATGTTTAAGAGTAGAGGTGTTGCATAACATACTTATAATACAATAACTACTATCCAACTGAATCTAATGTATGTTAAATATCACATCAAATCTAAAGTTTATGGAATATTTGTATATATTTATATGAAATTCAATGTGTATAAAGTGTTTAAGTGACAACAGTGCTAAAGAATGCTAATAGTGAATGGAACTTTGCTAAATGGTTCCTAGCATGTGTCAGAAATTGTACAGAAGTGAAAGGGAAAGGGGGATACCTAGTCAGTTGTACAACTGAATGCCTTCAAGTGAAATGTATCAGCATAGTGTGTGTGTGTGTGTGTGTGTGTGTGTGTGTGTGTGTGTGTGTGTGTGTGTGTGTGTGTGTCAGTAGTCGTAGTTGTAGTTGTGGTCCTGCTGGCCATGTACTCCTCAGTCGGTGTGTGTGATGGCAGGTTGTATCAGGTCACTGTAGGGGACGTGCAGTTTGAGCACACAGTACCTGCGGTCCAGCTCAATGTTATCAGGATTCACACTAGAGTAAACGTTCTTCTCCTGTACACACAGACACGTACACAAGCAAACACACGCACATATGCATACACACACATACACACACGCACATGCGCACACACACACAGAGATAGGAGGGGTTGAATGGCAGAGTGAAGAATCAGGTGAGGTAGGAGAGAAGGAAGACAAAAATAATAAAACCATCAGTGTCTCACAACATCATAACATAAATCTAGCTGCTCCATCTGTCGCACAACAATGACATCATAGTAATACAAACAACAGTTCTCACTCCTTTGGTCAATCTCAAAAGAGAGGTTTACTCCCAGTCAGAGACGGGGGGCTGGGTAGGTGGGGTTACAGAGGGGTCAGGGTCTTTAGGCAGGTCTATGGTGTCCATGAGTATCTTCACTGGAGGAGGGAGGGGAGTCTTGGGCTGAGTGACAGAGGGGGAAACCAATCAGCGTGCAGGAGGAACCATCAGGGGAGTGGCTCAACAGAGGCGTGAGGGATGATGTCCCAAATATACGCGGACATGAACGCACACGCTCACACAATCTGCATGCTTAAATCGAAGCAAAACGTCCCAATCATCAAATCAAAGTTGATTCATTATATGCACAGGATACAGCATAAACAGTAAATGGTGCAATTAAATGCTTAAATACTACACAGAGAGGATTGAACCATGCAGGTGAAAGTTGGAAGGAGAAAGACATCAAGACAGACAGACGTCCAGACAGACAGACGTCCAGACAGACATCAAGACAGACAGACGTCCAGACAGACAGACGTCCAGACAGACAGACGTCCAGACAGACAGACGTTCCAGACAGACAGACGTCCAGACAGACAGACAGACAGACAGACAGACAGACAGACAGACAGACAGACAGACAGACAGACAGACAGACAGACAGACAGACAGACAGACAGACAGACAGACAGACGCCCAGACAGACAGACGTCCAGACAGACAGACGTCCAGACAGACAGACAGACAGACAGACGCCCAGACAGACAGACAGACAGACAGACAGACAGACAGACAGACAGACAGACGTCGAGACAGACAGACAGACGTCCAGACAGACAGACAGACGTAGATAGACTATGAGACAGACAGTAGTAAGTGTTATACAGTGCCTTTTCAGCAACACTGTGGGACAGAGAAAGGAGAAACATATTAGTCAGAGATAACACACTCAACACAACAGATGGAGCCAGTCCTACACACCACAACACACTGTCAGCCTGATACTGTGTGTGTGTTTCTGCTAGTCCTTGTCTCTTACCTCCTCGTCGCTCTCCGTCTCTGCTGCGGCTTTGGTCTTTTTGTTGTCTTTCTTTTTCTTCCCCCCTTTCTCCTTCTTCTTGTCTTTCTCCGGCAGGATGTCGTCCAGCCAGGCCAGGTCATGTTGAGAGAACATCAGGTCCATCATCTTACGCACCACCATCAGACCCAGGATCTACAAACAGAGGTTATTCCCATCAATCGACACACATACACACACACACACACACACACACACACACACACACACACACACACACACACACACACACACACACACACACACACACACACACACACACACACACACACACACACACACACACACACACACACACACACACACACACACACACACCATGACAGGGAATATGATGGCAGCAACAGTAGACTTGAGGATCCAGAGGACAGCCAGACAGATGATCTGGACCAGGGTGAACAGGTGAACCCTCCTCAGAGGAACATGACGCAGGAAGGAGAAGTCTGGCTGGTGCTTGGCTGGCATCAGGTACAGCTTTATACGTTCCCAGAACTAGGAAGGAAAGAGGAGGAGGGTGAGTAAGCACATATACAAACACACACACACACACACACACACACACACACACACGTGAAATGTACCTGTATTCCAGCAAGTGAGGCCACTCCCATGTAAAGGAAGACACCGTAGAGAACAGGCATGGGGATGTACTGGGGGAATACAATATACCGGTTAACACAATCCTCCACAACACCACCCACTGCATGTGACGGTTAGGCCCATTCTCTCACTGACTCACCTGCAGGACAGGAGCCAGGAAGATGGAGACTCCATTTAGGACAAACACCAGAATACCCGTCAACCTCTGTTCCCTGTACCACACAGACACACACACATTTAGATTTGACATTTTAGTAATTTAGCAGATGCTTTTATCCAGAATGACTTACAGTTAGTCCATTCATCTTAAGATACACTATATATACAAAGTATGTGGATACCCCTTCAAATTAGTGGATTCAGCTATTTCAGCCACACCTGTTGCTGACAGGTACAGTGCCTTGCGAAAGTATTCGGCCCCCTTGAACTTTGCGACCTTTTGCCACATTTCAGGCTTCAAACATAAAGATATAAAACTGTATTTTTTTGTGAAGAATCAACAACAAGTGGGACACAATCATGAAGTGGAACGACATTTATTGGATATTTCAAACTTTTTTAACAAATCAAAAACTGAAAAATTGGGCGTGCAAAATTATTCAGCCCCTTTACTTTCAGTGTAGCAAACTCTCTCCAGAAGTTCAGTGAGGATCTCTGAATGATCCAATGTTGACCTAAATGACTAATGATGAAAAATACAATCCACCTGTGTGTAATCAAGTCTCCGTATAAATGCACCTGCACTGTGATAGTCTCAGAGGTCCGTTAAAAGCGCAGAGAGCATCATGAAGAACAAGGAACACACCAGGCAGGTCCGAGATACTGTTGTGAAGAAGTTTAAAGCCGGATTTGGATACAAAAAGATTTCCCAAGCTTTAAACATCCCAAGGAGCACTGTGCAAGCGATAATATTGAAATGGAAGGAGTATCAGACCACTGCAAATCTACCAAGACCTGGCCGTCCCTCTAAACTTTCAGCTCATACAAGGAGAAGACTGATCAGAGATGCAGCCAAGAGGCCCATGATCACTCTGGATGAACTGCAGAGATCTACAGCTGAGGTGGGAGACTCTGTCCATAGGACAACAATCAGTCGTATATTGCACAAATCTGGCCTTTATGGAAGAGTGGCAAGAAGAAAGCCATTTCTTAAAGATATCCATAAAAGGTGTCGTTTAAAGTTTGCCACAAGCCACCTGGGAGACACACCAAACATGTGGAAGAAGGTGCTCTGGTCAGATGAAACCAAAATTGAACTTTTTGGCAACAATACGAAACGTTATGTTTGGCGTAAAAGCAACACAGCTCATCACCCTGAACACACCATCCCCACTGTCAAACATGGTGGTGGCAGCATCATGGTTTTGGCCTGCTTTTCTTCAGCAGGGACAGGGAAGATGGTTAAAATTGATGGGAAGATGGATGGAGCCAAATACAGGACCATTCTGGAAGAAAACCTGATGGAGTCTGCAAAAGACCTGAGACTGGGACGGAGATTTGTCTTCCAACAAGACAATGATCCAAAACATAAAGCAAAATCTACAATGGAATGGTTCAAAAATAAACATATCCAGGTATTAGAATGGCCAAGTCAAAGTCCAGACCAGAATCCAATCGATAATCTGTGGAAAGAACTGAAAACTGCTGTTCACAAATGCTCTCCATCCAACCTCACTGAGCTCGAGCTGTTTTGCAAGGAGGAATGGGAAAAAATTTCAGTCTCTCGATGTGCAAAACGGATAGAGACATACCCCAAGCGACTTACAGCTGTAATCGCAGCAAAAGGTGGCGCTACAAAGTATTAACTTAAGGGGGCTGAATAATTTTGCACGCCCAATTTTTCAGTTTTTGATTTGTTAAAAAAGTTTGAAATATCCAATAAATGTCGTTCCACTTCATGATTGTGTCCCACTTGTTGTTGATTCTTCACAAACAAATACAGTTTTATATCTTTATGTTTGAAGCCTGAAATGTGGAAAAAGGTCACAAAGTTCAAGGGGGCCGAATACTTTCGCAAGGCACTGTATATACAATTGAGCATACAGCCATGCAATCTCCATAGACAAACATTGGCAGTTTTAACCACTCCTATATAAATGGTAGATTATCAGACACGCAACAAGAAGGTCTGATTTCATTATTACTGAAACAGCAATTTCAGTTTAACCACCTGAAAGGACGGAACAAATAGTACAACAAATATTGTGGTTAAATTCAAATATACTAATTGATTAAAAATGTTTAAAAAAGGTATAATTTTAGTGAATGATATCATAAATAGGACTGGTGGAGTTATGTCACACATGCAGCTAACACAGACATATGGAAATGTCTGGTCGACCCAAAATTACAACCAATTAATTGCAGCATTACCACAAAAATGGAAGAGGCAAGTAGAAGGGGAAAAAAGTAAGGAACTTGTATGTCGGCCCTGTATTAAAGAACATAAATGGTTAAAGAAAAGTGTGATAAATAAAAACATATACCAATTTCATTTAAGGACCAAAACGTTGCAAAATAGTTGGGAAGAGATTTTCGATGTGCCCATTCCATGGCACATGGTTATTGAATTGATACGCAAAACAACGCCGGATTCAAAACTTCACATTTTTCAATATAAATTACTATACAAAATTCTTGCAACTAATAGAATGTTATATATATGGGGGATACAATGTTCCCAGCTCTGCAGATTCTGCTGTGAGGAGGCAGAGTCATTAGATCATTTATTTTGGTATTGTCCATATGTAGCTCATTTTTGGTCACAGGTCAAGGAATGGCTGAAGAATTGCAACATTTGCCTGGAACTAACACTAAAGATAGCAATACTGGGGGATTTGAAAAGCCATAGTCAATCAATCAATAATATAATTATTATTTTAGCAAAAATGATTATTTTTAATTTACAATCTGTAGAAGCTATGAGCATAGGAAGGTTCAACTCTTTTGTGAAGCATCACAGCAGAGTAGAAAAATATATGGCAAGTAGAAATCTGAAATGGATGATGTTGAGAGACAGATGGGAGGGGTTGAGTGGAGCTGAAGGGTGTGACTAATAACAAGATAACCAATGTAAAGCATACGGGATCTGTAAAATATATATAGGTTTGGAACTTTTGTGAAATAGCATAGTTACAAATAGAAATCAAACTGGATGGACATCAGAAATAGAGTAAGGACTAAGAACAAACAAGAGAGAACTATTGTAAAGTAGACTGTGTCTGTAGAATGTGCATAAGATGTATGGATTGAAGGTAGAAGCAGAAGTGTTTATTAGTTTACTTCAATTGGGGGATCGGTGGAAGGGTTTGCGGGGAATAATAATAAAGGTATATTCTTTAAAAAAGTATGTATGTCGATATAGGTATGTGTATGTATATATGTATATATATATATATATATATATATATGCATGCGTGTATGGATATATATATTTACCCCAAAAATTTGGGGGATTTGAAATGATGCAGACAATTATATTGGAAGCAACATTCTTTCCGCAATATTAAGATGATCCACCCTAAAAAAAAAACTTAAAAAATATTGGCAGTTGAATGGCCCATCCTGAAGAGCTCAGTGACTTTCTACGTGGCACCGTCATAGGATGCTACTATTTCAGCAAGTCAGTTCGTCAAATTTCTTCCCTGCTAGAGCTGCCCCGGTCAACTGTAAGGGCTGTTATTTTGAAGTGGAAATGCCTAGGAGCAACAACGCCTCAACTGCGAAGTGGTAGGCCACACAAGGTCACAGAACGGGATCACCGAGTGCTGAAACATGTAGCGCGTAAAACTCATCTGTCCTCGGTTGAAACACTCAGTACCGAGTTCCAAACTGCCTCTGGAAGCAACATCAACAAAATAACTGTTCATCAGAAGCTTCATGAAATGGGTTTCCATGGACGAGTAGCCGCACACAAGTCAATGATCACCATGCGCAATACCAAGCGTTGGCTGGAGTGGTTTAAAGCTCGCCACCATTGGACTCTGGAGCAGTGGAAACTATGTGTCACTATCCATTGGGGGAGGTGGCGTTCTCCTGGCATTTGCCAATCCCAGATTTGTCCGTCAGACTGCCAGATGGTGAAGCGTGATTCATCACTCCAGAGAACGCACTACTCCAGAATTCAATGTTGGCAGGCTTCACACCACTCCAGGCGACGCTTGGCATTGTGAAAGGATGTTTAGTTTTCCTCCATTTATGCTCCGCTGCCCGCAGCCCTCTTCTGTAAGCTCAGAGCATGATGGGAGGGCCAAGCCGGCCGAGAGGAAAGAGGACAATGCGAGTCATAGGATGCTGTAAGGGTCAAAGCGGCAGAATCAGGAGACAGGAGGGAGAAGGATTTAGCAGAAAGGACAGATAATAGGATAGAAGAGAAGAGAGTAGTGTGAGAGAGAAAGCAAAGATTGCGATGGCGCATGACCATCTGGGCAGTGGTGGGAAAAGTATCCAATTGTGATACTTGAGTAAAAGTAAAGTAAAAATAAATATCGTTGCTAAAATATACCAAGTATCAAAAGTAAAAGTATAAATCATTCCAAATTCCTTTTTTATTAAGCAAACCAGATTACATAATTTTATTGTTTATTAAATGTATGAATAGTCAGGGTCACACCCCAACACTAAAACATATTTTACAAATGAAGCATGTGTTTAGTGAGTCTGCCAGATCAGATGCAGTAGGGATGACCAGGGATTTACTCTTGGACAATTTTCCTGTCCTGCTAAGCATTCAAAATGTAACGAGTACTTTTGGGGAAATGGGAAAATGTATGGAGTAAAAAGTACATTATTTTCTTTAAGAATGTAGTGGAGTAAAAGTTGTAAAAAATAAATAAATAATAAAGTAAAGTACAGATTCCCCCCAAAACGACTTAACTAGTACTTTAAAGTATTTTTACTTAAGTACTTTACACCACTGCAGACCAGCAATATTCTGTTTAATTAGGAGTCTACCTCATCTGCATCTGGGTAGAGTCTGAGTGGCTAGGGTTGGAGGAGAGGGAGACAGAAAAGGAAACAAAGTAGTGATCAGAGACCTGGAGGGGGGTGGCAGTGAGATTAGTAGGCAAACAGCCTGACTTGTGAGTGGGAAAGGACTGGGAAAGAGTGAGGTAAAAAGAGGTAAGGAATGGGAAAGAAAGAGTTGGAAGGTTGAAGTCGCCAAGTACAAAGCACGGTGAGCCATCGTCAGGAAATTAGCTTATCAAGGTGTCAGGCTCATTGAGGAACTCTCTAAGGGCACCTGGTGAGCAATACATGACAACAATGTTAAGCTCCCCCACACACACTCACTCACACCCCTAACCCCTCCCCCAACCTCTCCTTACCTGACACCCAGGAACTGGGGCTGCTCTCCTGGGGCACTGGACTCACTCTCCATCTTCAGAGAGTCGATGTGGGCGATGGAGATGACAGTGGCAGCCACGTACCAGGGCAGGCCCAGGAAGGAACACACTGCCATCAGAATACCCACCCAGAACAGGTCCAGATGGTACCCACAACCTTTCTGTTGGAGGGGGAGAGAAAAGGTGGGGTGAGGTAACGTTCAAGAGTTTTTATCTGCAGTTTGTTTTCTGTTTTGCTGTTGTGTTTATGGGTATAGAATGGTTGTTGAATGGTTCCGTTTAGATTGACATTATGTTAATATTTCTTTTAGAAGACTCATAACAAGTAAGTAAGTATGTTTCTGTGTTCTGTTGTGTTATAATTTCGGTCGTACTGTACCTTGAGTTTGTTCTCTTTGCGGTTGACGATGACAGCGCTGATCTGTTGGTCCATGAAGATGAGGATGGTGACCAGGAGAGCAGGAACGGCGCTGGCCACGTACACCCACCACGGGTTCTTACCAAACGGCATCACCAACCAGCCACGGTCTGGACGCGTCGGCTACACAACACGCATGCATGCACACACACACACACACACACACACACACACACACACACACACACACACACACACACACACACACACACACACACACACACACACACACACACAGTGGTCCACATATTTATTTAACCTTTATTCACCCTGCAAGCTCATTACTAAAGTCAGGACCCTGGGACTGAACAATGCCTATGCAACTGTGTCCTGGACTTCCTGATGGGCCACCCCCAACACATCCACCACACTGACCATCCACACGGGGGTCCCTCAGGGGTGTGTGCTTAGTCCGCTCCTGTACTCCCTGTTCACCCTCGATGCCACGTCCTGACCTTAGTTCCTTTTTTATGTCTCTATTTTGGTTTGGTCAGGGCGTGAGTTGGGGTGGGCATTCTATGTTTTTCATTCCGTCAGTCCGGAGCTGCCCGAGCCGCCCGTCAGTCCGGAGCTGCCGGAGCCACCCGTCTGTCCGGAGCTGCCAGAGCCGCCCGTCAGTCTGGCGCCGCCAGAGCCTCACTCCTGTTTGGGGCCCGCGGTAAGGGTCCCCAGTTCGGAGTCGGCGGCGAGGGTCGCCACTCCAGAGGCGCCACCTAAGTGGGCCAAGACTAAGGTGGAGTGGGATCTACATCCCGCACCAGAGCCGCCACCGCGGTGAAATGTCCACACAGACCCTTCCCTATGGGTTCAGGTTTTACGGCTGGAGTCCGCACCTTTGGGGGTACTGTCACGTCCTGACCTTAGTTCCTTTTTTATGTCTCCGTTTTGGTTTGGTCAGGGCGTGAGTTGGGGTGGGCATTCTATGTTTTGTTCTGTGTGTTGTATTTCTATGTGTTTGGCCTGGTATGGTTCCCAATCAGAGGCAGCTGTCAATCGTTGTCTCTGATTGAGAACCATACTTAGGTAGCCTGTTCCCACCTGTGTTTGTGGGTAGTTGTTTTCTGTTTTTGTATTCTGTACCAGACAGAACTGTTTCGTTTTCGTTCATTCTCTTTTGTTGTTTTTTCATTCAGTGTTCAATTCATAAATAAAGATGAACATGTACCACGCTGCACCTTGGTCCTCACCTTCTTCACCCCACGACAGCCGTTACACTCGACTATGTGGCTGCGCATGACTTCAGCACCGTTTGTTGACACGACGGTGGTAGAACTGATCACTGACAACAATGAGGCAGCCTATAGGGACAACAACCTCTCCCTCAATGTCAGCATGACAAAGGAGCTGATCGTGGACTACAGGAAACGGAGGGCCGAGCACGCCCCCATCCAGATCGATGGGGCTGTAGTAGA